>NC_141156.1:47427230-47582882 GCF_053477565.2 Lygodium microphyllum
ACATTATGTGAAAATAAAATTACATTAATATATTGTTTTATCTTACATCAAACAACTTTTGAGCTAAACACTAATGTAGAACTATACTATGTATAACACAATCATTTTCAAGTACATTAGTTGCTTCAAAGAGGTAACTTCTTAATGGCTTTAGCCACGTGTTTGGGGTGTCCCTTTGCCACAAGCAATTAGCTCATCCACTACAGACACTATCTCTACCCTTGGAGCCTCAAATGTGATCCGTAAAGCCATCAAGCCAATGATCCTTTCATGTAACCTTTGAGAGTTCAAGGATGATCTGATTTGCATTCAAGATGATGTTGGATACATAGAGAACCTTTGAGAGCCCTTTGAGGATCATGAGCTAGGCACAACCATCAAGGGTGAAGTTAGAGTGCACCATAGTAATGTAATAAGGGGGGATGTGCCCTATGGATTGAGCAAGAGTGGCATCTCTTACAAAAGCTCCTTAGCCCTCTATCTGCTCTATTGGAAAATTCATCATTAGGTGAATATGGCTTGCAATCATAAGAAAAATCATTAGTAAAATTCCCTAAACTAAATAAAGACACATGAGCAATTAAATTTACCTCATCAAATTTGTTAGCCTTGACCTTAACTACTTTTGGTTAGGTCTAGGCTGGATTTCATTTCATCGATCATGGGGGGGGACTAGTACCTTTGGTGTAGGGGTGGGGGGGACCAGTACCTCAAGTGTAGGGGTGAGACATCTCATAGTATTCAACTTAGTGTGGAAGACCTCAAATTCTTAGGCCCTGATAGCGGATAGCTCAAGGGCGTCAATTGCAGTAGCTACTAGGGCATCAATTGCACCCTTGATCTCTTCAAGCTCGGGGGATGAGGAAAGAGTCACCAATGGTGCACCAATGTTGGCATGGTTTCTAGCAAGAAGTCACATGTTATTGCTACCATGGATAGTGCCTTGTCCTCTCGTAGACCAAACAATTTCTCCACATTGTGTGGAGGAAGATGGACTTTGTAAGGTGGATGAAGGTCTTGACCAAGCTACACACTTTAGTGTCTGCATCCTCACTCTCATCCACCTACTCATGAGGTTTGGAGAAGATTTGGGATGCTCTCAAAAGGGAGGATCCATTAGAGGCTCCCTCCCCATCACCACCACTACCAACAACCTCTACAAATGAGGTCACCTCGATGGGAACCACTATGAAAAGCTCCGTGGCTATAGCCTCTGCTTCGTGTGCTATGTTTATTGGCTCAAGTGTGGGGTCTGTGGCATATTTCAATAAGCCACCTACATGGTCCTCCTCCTTGATTGGGATAACAAGGGGATCATCTTGCTCATTTAGTGGAAGGACAAATGCAAAATTCCCAAGAAAGGAATTGTTGATCTAATGCCTCAATCCCAAGTGCCATGGCCTCTTGGGTGGTAATTTAAGAGGCCTTCATGACCTTTGAACTTTGTCCTCTCCAACAAAGCCATGAATCTACTTAGTTGGCAGTCCATACTTCCATACTACGAATGGGAAGGAATTCAAGGCAAGGATCCCAAGGTGAGAGGGAGGCAAAAAGCAAGATATGAAAAATGAGAATGAGAGCCTCGTGGACTTATATATATAGGGTTCAAGATAAGACCATAATTTTTTTTAAAAACATAGATAATTGAAATGCCGCTAAAAAAGTAAACTTTATGAAAGAGAAAACATTAGGGCCAAAAACGTTTCAAAATGGCACTCGTAAAAAAATGATTAAGTTGCTAATTAGAAGAGGTTTGAAAGAGAAAAACCCTCCAAATTTGGCTACCTAAACATGATTAATGAGAGAATGTATGATTCTCTTAAGAGGTCGGGTATTAAATATCTTCAATCTTTAATGGATGTTAAGTGTCACCTATTCAATCTTATTCTCTGGGAAATTGCAAAATATTGTCTTTTTAAAATTTTACACCAAAAGACATCACTCGTTTATTCCTCGACATTCATTTTTTCACCTCTTTTTCCTGTGGTTCTATTTCCTTCTCTATGATATTGTTGCCCCGTTTAGGGTTCCCTACCAAAATTTTTACCAGTACCTCTTCTAGCAATACAAGCGTAGTCCCACCACGCAAGTATAAACTTACTATTCAGTTAGATCCTGTCTATTCATCTTGGAGGAGTATACACCATCGAGCATTGTTGGACAAGGATGAAGCTAACAGGTTGTGATTACAAGGAAAGAAGAATGTAGACTTATGGATGGATGGAAATATTTATCCTCCAGACCCTTCTACATGTAAACATCCTCCTTTTTACAATATTCACAACTTCATAAGGTATGTTGGAGATGGTTGTGATGGGATGCTTGGCTATTGCATGAGGTTATGTTCTGCATCTTTTACATTTAGAGAACAAATGCATGAAATGAAGGAAGCATTAACATTGGCATAAAAAACTATTTCTGAGCTAACGGACAAGGTTGATAATCTAGAAAACTCTAATCAGTCATTGCAAGAAAAAATATTGCACTTGAAAGAGACTCCAATAGAATTTAGACATAGAAAAATATCACTTAAAAATATAATGGACTTGTGTAGTCGGGTGAAGAAAAGGAGACTAAATCTTGTAGAGAGACGTGTCTCTAATATTTTAGGTATTAATATTCGAGAGAATGATGAGAGGATTAAGCTTATTAAAGAAACAATGACAAAGAAGGACATTATAAGGATTCTTAAATCACCTGAAAATGTAGACTTGAGAAGCCAAACTCTAAAAGAGTTAGTGAAAGATTTAAAAGGAACAGTTAAACCAAATGAAATAGTGGAGACATGTAACAGTATGGGTATTAGTTGTAGAGGTTATCGTGCTCTCTCTAAACTGTGGTTTACAAATCTTAAATGTCATAGAATAAGTGCATTTGGTTTGCATCGGCCTCTTGCAGTTTCAATTGCTAGGACATCTATGAATCGTAGGATTCCAAATGTTTTTGGGGAGTATATCCATATAGAAGGATCTATGCCCTATGAAAAACATAAAACAAAGGCCTTTTTTGAATACAACACATTTAATAATATTTGGATGGATCTTAAAAGAGTCAAGATTGCAATGGTCCATATGTATAAATTTATTGTCCAAGAATGTGGTGGTATTTTGAAGTTCGCACTAAAATTGGATGAAGCACAAATTCAAAAGGGATAAAAGATAGAAAGAGTCAGCATCTGTATCATGAACATGGCATTAGATTACAGTATTTGTAGGGGGCAAGAACAATAGTTTAAGATACAATCCGAGATGGAGCTTTGGTGGATTGGTGCGGCCCAAGTACCAACTAAAAGTCATGAAATCTTGAAATGGTTGTTCTCTCATACATTGTGGGAGGTTTTGCTCAACCGCCAAGACCCACGGACCACTTATTGTTTCAAGCGTTCCAAGTGAGCTCTAATGGCCATCTCTCACCTAGCCGATGCGTCGTCGATCCTACAATTGTAATGAGTTTATCTTGATGCCGATATGAGTTGCCTTCTCTCTCGCACACACCGGTGGCTCCACGATCCTATATGCTATCTCAAGCATCCTCAAGCCTCCTCCATCTCCAAGCTCCATCCACCATAGCCGCGTGCGCAAGAGAAGAGAAGAGAAGAGAAGAGAAGAGAAGAGAAGAGAAGAGAAGAGAAGAGAAGAGAAGAGAAGAAGAGAAGAGGAGATGGTGAAGAGCTTCACCCTCTTGATCCCTCACTCTCACACACTCTCACACTCATACTCTCACACTCCCTCTCTCAAGAGCACACACAAGCAAGGAGAGGAGAAGAAGAGAAGAGCTCTTGTTAGCCACACACCAAAGAATGAGATTCCATTCGCTTTTTGAACTTTACATACAAAACCCTAAATTCCCACGGGCACCCATCCCTTTCTTTTACATGACCGGCCATTGTAGCAAGGTCCTTTGTCTATTTCCCCTTTCTAGCCTTATGCCTCTAGCCTACACCCGTTTAATATTTTACAATTGGCATAGGAGGGAGCCTGGCACTCTTTTACACAAAATTTTGGAGTTTTTTGAGGAGCCTTTCATTTAAAATTACGCTTTTGGCCCCAGCTTAGCTTTAGAGGCCGCTTGCATGTCTTTGCTCTTTTTCCATCTTCTTCCCGCTTTTTCATTCATTCTTCCACCTTCTTGACTTGGGGTTAACATTACCCCCCTCTGAGACGAGTGCTAGTCCCATGGCACTCTTGGCTGCTATTGGGGTTTAAGAGGCAATTGGCAAAGTAATCGTGTAAGGATAGGGCCACGTGTAAACTCCGGTGCTCGTGGAAGCTTGGTAACAAGGTTGGTCGGAGAAGCCCAATGGATAGCAAGTGGTTGACGGGGGCCTCCGAAGTCGGTGGTTTGTCGCCTTTGTGATGCTTGGAAGGAAAAGGTACCGTGCTCTACCTAAGGGGGGGTGTCGATCTTATTGTGTAGTGTATTGTGCTCATGCTAGTGGCATGGGGAGTTGGGTCTAACCACAGACTAGCCTGGGTGATGTCCCACACTTGAGGACCCCATTCGTGCAAGGGAGGTGCGGTGCAAGTAGCTTAGGGTGACAGGTCTAACCATAGGCGAGTGGTACCCCCCAAGGTATGTCTTGTCCTTGATGTGCCCTAAGCGTGAAGTGGGGGAGCAAAAAGGGCAAGGGGGTTAGGAGCAGGGCTAGTTGACCGAAGCCACCAAGCATGCCTAACGTGAGGACCCCTAGGTGTAGTGATTGTGCTTCATGTGGTGCTAAGTGCTTCTGTAAGTGAGTTGTTTTGTCCATTCCATGCGTAATGTTCCTCTTGCTCTTCCTTGGATGCTTGTTCGTTTTCTTTTTCTTCTTTTTCTCTTTTTTTTTTTGGAATAGTATTACACTAGTAGAATGACAGCCTGTGCCTAATTTTCCTTATTTGATTTAGGCGGAGAAGGGGGTTGGATGGATTTGCTCAAAAATTGATGGCTTTACATGTATCCTTTGAGATTCATGCGGACATGGAGGGAGGTGGTGGAGAGGAAAGGATGGTTGCATCGAGTGATCTGGTTGTCGTTCATATCCTCTAGGAGAGCTAGGTAAAAAGAGGGGAGAAGGCTAGCCCTCATCATTAAACGCACCATGGCACAGCTATCGATGGCGTTAGGGTCAAAAAAGAGGGGAGGTAGGCCACGTTCTTGTGGGGTCGGGTCCTGCTTGAGTAGTAACTTAAGTAACCTAAGATAATTACAGGTAGTTACAAAGGCTGGATCGGGGCATGAAGAGAAGTCCGCGATGAAGCATGTCATGGAATCATTTAGGCTTCCCAAGTCGAAGAGGAGGGCATGTTCAAAGGAGGCATCATTGGAGTTGTAGATGATAGAAAAATCATGACGCCCATGGAGGGTGGCAACAAAATCCACACCTACCCTACGAGAGTACGCCATGAACATGGGGTCATTCCTCTCATAGGGTAGGGTGTTACAAAAAGCCATCCAGGTGAGCATGCTGATGTCGCACACTCGCCTCCTCCATAGGGGTTGGCACTTGTATTCCTATACAGTATGTGGTATTTCAAACACCTTGTTTTTCCAAAACTCTGCTTCTTCCTTTCCCCATAGAGTGGGAGTCCTCTCCCTTTCTTCCAGCCACTTCTGTCCCAGTTGGTTGCCAGTCGCAATCACCTCCATCACATGAGTGGTAGGACCCTTTGCAGGCTATTGGGCATGAGGAAGCTAAAGGTGAATGGGTCTTTTTCTCTTTCGTGCTGCTCCCAAATCACCAGCTCCGCGTGGAATTCAACAGGGAGGTCATCGAGGCATGGTAGAAGGGGTGCGGATGGCTGCACGACCGGTTTGGCTCTTAGTTGCTTCCTGGGTTCTTCAACTAACTTTCTCCGTCTCTCCCTTAGTGCGGCTTGTCTCTCCGCGGATGGATCAACCTGTTGCTATTCTAGGACACGCGATGAGGGGGGTTGTGGGATCACCTCTTCTCTGAATCTCCCCATAATGAATTCAAGCTCAATATCCTCCCCCTACCGGTCTTCTTGTTGTGCTCCTTCTTCAAAGACCATTGCGTCCATTTCCTAGGGGGTTAGGCTGGCCAATAGAAAGTATTTCCGTTGCTCTTCTAGGCTCAGCCTAACCTCCGTAGGTTGGGGTGGCATCTGCAGCCCTGCATGCAGGGCTCTGTGTGCGATGTTCAGTTTTTTTTGTACCACCTCCAATGACTCCTTTCCCTCTAGGCAGGTCATGTCCAGTAGTGTGTTAATGAAGGCCTTTTGCTGGGCATTGAAGGCTGTTTGGGTGGCGTCTGCTTTATTCTCCGCAAGGATTTTTTCTTTCTCCACCAAAGCGAGGCGTGGTGCTAGTGTCTTCACCATTTTTTCGTTCTGTGCTGCCCATTCCTCTGCTCTCTTGTTCATTTCTTCCATGCTTTCTCCTTGCTTCTGTACAAGGGTTACGAGCTTCTGCTCTTGGGCTTTCAGTTCCCTGCTCATGTTCTCTTGCTTTTCCCTTCCCAAGTGTAGCTGATCGATCATAGACTCGATCTCCTTTTGCTGATGCTCCCTCTCCTACTTTCTCTCCTCTTCTTTTGCATTCGATTCCTCCATCATTTGCTCGATGTTGGTAGTTTTCGCCTCCAATTCCCCATGTTGCATTAGGAGGAGCTTATACTCTCTCTGCATCTACACCAATTCCTGATTCTCATCCTCGAGCCGCTGCTTGTAGCTCTCCTCCATGTCCTCCTTGGCCTTTCATTCCTATTTGAGGTCGAAGATCTGTCATTGCTGCATGGCTATTGTGCGAGTTTTTTCAAGCTGGAAAGCGACTACCAACTCCTTTTTCTCCACCAATCAGCCATAGCCATCTTCTTTTCCTCCTTAGCCTTCTCCAAAGCAACTCAGCGACGTACTCGTCATAATTGCCTGGTGGCATCACTGTTGTGTGGATTGGGGTGGTCGAGGCTTCTACTCTCTAACGCTTCTAGTCCTGTCTCGACTCAGCATCTACGGCTGGTCTCTTTTGCCCTGTGGCCGTGGTCTTCATGCTCTTTCCCTGGGCCATTTCTTTATTGATAAAATATTGCATCCATGCCACGAAGTTGGAGACCTCTACACTGGTGGAGATGCTAGGGGTAAGGGTGGTTGGTTCGGTGGGGGACACCATGAGAGTGGGGATAGGATGGAGAAGGGCCTTGCCTTTGCCTTCAAGGAAAGTGGTCGGTGTGACTTCTGGTACCTGCATGCTGGAACTAGGCCCTTCTTCCCTCAGCGGGCTCCAGGCTCCCAGATCATCAGCCCTGCTCTGCTGCTCAATGGACCGTCGTGTGGCTTCGACCAAGTCCTCCTCCTCCTTCCTTCTTAGTTCCTCTTTTTCCTCATCATCTCTTCTTTGCCTTTCTTCTTCAATTTTTGTGTACTCTTCCTCCAGTTCCTCTTTTTCTTCATGTTCTTTCCTTTTCCTCTTCTCGGCCTCCCATTTTGACACCTTTTTAGCCTTGTTGATTTCTTCCTTTGCTTTTTCTTCTTCCTGTTTCTTCTTCTTCTCCCTCTCCTCGGCCTCTCTTTTTTCCTTTTCCAAATCCTCTTTCTCTTTCTTGCGGCCTTCATCCGACTATTTCAAAATTCTCTTGCCATTCTCCCACCTCACTCGTTGTTTACGTATTTATGCGTTTTGCTTGATTTTCCTTGGTTTTAATTTGATTCACCTCACCCCCCTCCCCTCCCAGCTCGAGAAGAATCCTTCCTAGGATTGAAGGTTTTGGAGGTCGAGGGCAGCCTGCAATGGGTCTAGGAGTTACCGACGTAGGAACCAAGTGTAGAAATTAGGATTGCACCCTAACTTAGCTTCACGATCTAGATCAAAAGGTCGAGTGCCCATGTGTGTGATGTAAGTGAGAATATCTGTTAGAAAGTCACTGGAGGTGACACGACTAGCAATATGTAGCTCTTCCTCAGTCAGTAGTAGGCGATTGAGGTAAGGGTGTCCCTTGATGTGCTCTTCTAGGGGTCGGCCACATGAAGAGTGGTTAACACTCTATATGAGGTTGGCGCGACATAAGTGGGGTCATACTCTGTTGTTTTGATTGCGTGGCACTACTTAGCATTTGTCATGACTTGGCACCCTTCTACTTCCCATTGCAACCTAAGAGTGTACCAATGCCTCAAGAACGGGGATTCAATCTCAGCAAGTTTGGATAATATTGCAATTTCTTGGTCGGTGATGGCAAAAGTGGTTCGCGGATAATATGATGTGATGAGGCACTGTTTGAGGGCTTGCTCTTTAGAGATCTCGCTGTTGAGCAATTTAGCACTGGAGTTAGCTACTTTTGAAAAGGCAAGTTCAAACGTCTCCCAAGAACAAGGGATTGTACAAACTTTGGTTGCAAAAGGCTCAGGCAACAAGCCTAAGTCCAAGCGATCGTAGCTCAGAGCTAGCTCTCTAAAAGTGACATCTAGCCGTCTAATGCAATCAACCACTTCATCCCCCGTGTCTTCGACTAGATTTGAGGCCAGTGTCAAGAATGATTTCCGCTCGTAGGAGGGTTTAAGACGTGCTGGTGGTTGGGGTTTGATAGCACTAGAGCCTTTGACAATGAATAGTTGTGGTTGCAGGTGTTCTTGAGGTTGCAGTTGGACTTCTTGGCTTAGGGCTAGGGAAGTAGTAGCTACTTCTGATGGATTGCTACCTTTAGAATGGATCATTGTGGTTGGATGGGCTCTAGCGGGTGATGGCTCATGTGAAGATGTCTGTTGTTTGGGCCGATAGGCTTGTTTGACTCTCTTGGACATGTGTGCGGATGAGCTTGATGGATGTGGGCATGGGGAGCATTGCGGTTTATGGTTTTGAGGTTCTATGGGGCTTGCGGTGATCAAGCTTGGGGGCGGCGTACAAGTGCTGCACTTGGCCATGTGGGCTTTAGGGATCCAGGCATTCCCCTCATAGTAGCCTTGCATGTGCAAGAGGGCTTTAGGGACCCACGTTTGCTTGATCATGCACCGATTTCTGTAAACTGCGCTTTGGTTTCCTAGGTTTAGAACTTCAGGTCGTTTGATGAGGTTGTGTATGTCACAACTCTTAGGAGGTGGTTGTGGCTGTCTAGGCCTCCATTGAAACCTAGGCTGTTGGGCCTTAGCTTTTGCTGCCATGAGCAGCGGTTCTTGAGAGGTGGTGGGTGGTGGTCGAGCACTACCCTTCTCCTTAGATTTGGCTGCTAATATTTCTATCGGTGGCCGTGCGGACTCGGGTGAGATCACACGGCCCTTGCTGAAAGCTATAGCAATGAGGATGTTGCCTATGGCGAGGTGAATGTGCTGCAACTCATAATCAATGTTGCAACGAGTTTGCTTTTTGAAGGTTTGCCCTAGCAGCGTCTCTGTGCCTGTGTCCTTGGTGTCTGGTAGCATGTAGAAGATCATTGGTATAGTCTCAAATTCAATAGAAACGGCGGCCTTGCACTTGCCAAGAAGTGCGTCTGAGCGGCCCCCATATGGGCTTAATTTGGCGTTAGTGGGTTATAGTGGTTGTTTGCCAAGTTGGGTCCAATGATCATGAGTCAAGACATTGAAGTCTGCTCCCTCATCGATCAAGGCATTGAAGATGCATGTTTGCTTGGTAGTGATTGTGATGTGCAGGTACACAGGCTCTAGGGTTTCCTCATTCTCATCATTGATTTCGGTGATGGTGGCTACTCGTACTTTGACAAGCGGTTTTAACATTGGTGGCTCATGCAAAGGATGTGTGGGGGGATAGTACTTCTTGACACAACTACCATTGAAGAAGCCTAGTCCCTCATCGTGTAGAGTCTCGAGCTCGACGTTGCCCGTTCGGCTGATTGCACAGACTTTGAAAGGTCCAAGACCCCTAAACTTCATTTTTTACTTATGCTCCTTAACTGAGTATAGAAGCACTAAATCACCCTATTCGAAGTCACGTTGCTTGACGTGCTTGTCAAACTAGCTCTTGCGTCATGCCTTCTCACATATGAGTGCATGAGTGGTTAGGAGGTGAGTCTCCGAGAGGTGTTCGAGTTCAACTAGGCATTGCGTCCATGCCTCCTTTCCTTCCCATTGCTCCTGAAGTGCAATTCATAGGCTAGACGCACGAAGAATTCTACAGGGAGAATTGCTTTGGTTCCGTAGGTTAACTTAAAGGGGGTCTGGCCGATAGCCGTTTTATAAGTTGTGTGGTAAACCCACAAGGCTGCCATTAGCTTGTTATCCTTGCCTCTGCGCAAGGCAGAGACCACCTTGGTTAGGACGTTGACAAGAATCTTATTCGTGGATTCTACCTGGCCGTTTGCTTGAGGGTAGTATGGAGAGGATTTTCGATGGATAATTAGGAAGGTGGATAGGAGATGCACTATCACTTCATTGATGAAGTGTGTCCCCTGGTCACTGACTAGTTCGATGGGGTAGCCGAATTGTGAGATCACCTACTTCCACAAGGACTTGGCAATCGTTCAAGCATCGTTCTTTTGTGTTGCTCTCACCTTTGTCCACTTCGTTAGTTAGTCTGTGGCCACAATGATATATTTGGCCTACGAATATTGTGTAGTGGGGTTGATGGGTCCTATGAAGTCGATTCTCCATTTTTCAAAGGGTTATCGTGCAATGATTGGGGTCAACTCCATTTGATCCTTGCAAATCGGGGCCTTCATCCGCTGACACTCATCACAATACTTAACAAATCATGCGGCATTACGAAACAACGTTGGCCACCATAGTTGAGACTGCGGCCCCTGCAGGCCGTCATGTCTCCACTAAAGTGTCTACCAGCAATTCCGCTATGTGTCTCTAAGAGCACGTCGTGCATCTCATGCTTGCACATGCATCTGCGTAGCAATCCATCTTGCCCTAAGTGATACAGCTAGCCCGCTATCAACTGGTAGGGTTGGATTTTGAGAATGAGTCACCTCAGCCTTGCCCTCTCTATTGGTCGTTCAGGCAGTCCATGCTCAAGCACTTAGACTATCTCATCCGCCCAATATGGCGTTAGATCGACCTTGAATAAATCTCTCTCATTGGAGAGGTTAAAGAGGTGGGCGTCTGGCAATTCATTGGTAATGCCTTCTCCAGTGGCTTCTCTTGTGGGGATGTGTGACATATGATCAGCCATGTAGTGCTATTTTCCCTTCCGTACAACAACGGAGAAGTCAAACTCCAAAAGTAGAAGGAGCCACCGAGCTAGGCATCCTGTAGTGCAAGGTTTATTCACTAGATATAGCAAGGTTTGATGGTCCACAAAAAAGGTGAAGGGTGTAGCCAATAGATAATACCGGAGCTTCTTTACAGCAAACACCATGGCCAAGCCTTCTCTTTCTGTCGTCAAGTAGTTCATTTCTATCTCAGTGAGTTGTCTACTAGCAAAGCTCACTGGATACTCTAGGTTGTGCTTGCCACGTTGGCACAATACTTCCCCCACATCAAATTTAGAAGCATCAATATGCACGTGGAAGGTAATGGTCCAATCTGGGGCTTGTAGAATTGTTGCTGTGGTTAGAGCCTTCTTCAACTCTTCATATGCTCATTAGCATGCTTCATTCCATTCAAAGACAATCAACAGCTTGTATACAGGTCTGGCTATCAATGCATAATTCAACACAAACCGCCAATAGTATCTCGTATGGCCTAAGAAGCATTGGACTCCCTTGTAGTTGGTTGGGGGTGGAAGGTCGACAATAACCCTGACTTTCAAGAAGTTAGTGGCAATGCTGTTCTTCGACACCACGTGGCTGAGGATGCATCCATGCTTCACCCAAAATTGGCATTTCAAGGGGTTCAAGGAGAGACGATATAGGTGACACTGCTCAAAAATTGCTTGGAGTTTGTCTAAGTGTTCCATCCAGGTCGAGTGAATGCAGAGTTCATCAACAAAGACTTCCAACTCCTTGCGAAGCATGTCTTTAAATATGGTGCACATGAGGCATTGGAAGGTGCCAGGGGCATTAGTCAACCCGAAAGGCATGACCATGTAAGCAAAGATGCCCCACTCGGTGATGAAGGCATGTCGGCAGGATGCACTTGCACCTGATTGTATCGTGAGAAGCCATCTAGAAACCTATAGGCCTCCTTGCCCGCCACTCTTTCAAGCATGTGCTCGGTATATAGCAATGGATAATTGCCCCTTTTAATAGCAACGTTCACCTTCTTGTAATTGACGCACACTCTAATTTTTCTGTTTTTCTTCATCATGATGACTATGGGTGATACCCAGTCCATGTGCTCAATTTCATAAATGAATCCTGCTTTCATCAACTTATCAATCTCTTCCTTGACAGCATGAGCATGCTTTCGATTCATTGGGTATGGTCGTTGCTTCATCAACGTTGCGTCTAGTGTCATGGGTATATTATGAGTCACTACACTCGAATCTACCCCTTTAAGCTTTTCTAAGGACCAAGCGAATACGTCTACGTACTCTTGTAAGAGAGCAACAAGACTCGTTTCTTCTTCCTCAGTCAAGTCCTTGACAATGAAGGCTGGTCGGGGTGTCTCCCCTTCTTGGGCTAGGTTCACCTCCTTGACCCTAGCTGGTCCCTCGATTGGTTCGCTTGTTTGCCCTTGCCATTTGGCACTGAATAGGATCACTACCCTATCTCCTTTCTTGAATTTCATAAATCTTTTGGGGAGGTCCTGCGGTTTTCATTGTTCGTCTGTTCGTGTGTCCCAGGGTTGTTTCGCCCTTTCTTGCTTCAATCGTCTGCATCTCAGGTGGACGGGTAGGTCCTTGTTGGTGTGTCGGGTCTTGGGCCTGGGTATTTCTGGGTCACTATCCGAGCTTACCTCGACTCAGAGTCAAACTCTCCATCTTTGCTAGAAGAGGGGGTCTCCCTTGGTGGTCACAGTTTAGATGGTGATTTTGTCCTAAGCACCAGTGTCACTCTCGGTTGGGCTAGGCCTACTTGCTCAAGGTCTATGGCTCCTACGTGTTCTAACCAAGTGCAATCACAATCCATGCGCATGATCCCTCACTCTATCCTGTAGACACTCCTTTTCTGTGGCTTGGAGTTTGCCTGTATTTGTTCTATTTCATGTCCCTCAATGTCGTATTCTATTGTGTCTATCTCACCCTCACTTTCATTACTGAAGGATTGGCAGTCTTCGTACTCATTATTAGAGGTCTCTGCGTTAGACTGCTCATCATCTTCTAGGGCTTGGTATATGTCTTGTCATTGATCAGGGACTAGGGCTCAGTTGTACATAAGGTTCAAGTCATGCACCCTGGTCCATTGCCACTTAGATTCGCCTAAGAGAGGAGTGGTTTGAAGTTTGCTGCTGAATTGTCAGCTAGCTTGTCTGTTAAGTATTCCAGAGCCTCCTAGAGTTCTCTTTTGTTGCTTGGCACTTGGAAGGTGACGGACTTAGGTCTCCCAAGAAGGGTTTCTTCCATCATGCAAACTGGTATGGAAGGCATGCCGTCAGACGTGCCCATCATCTTGATGGCTTGCTCATGCGCCTCTTGATCCAAGAACGACAGGTCGACTGTATCAAGGACATGCATCCAATCTCGCTCATTCTCTGGGCATGGGATATACTTGCTCAAGGGCCCATAAGACTTCTTGACTTGAGCATTACCCTTGAGCATCACGGAGATGGCATCCAAGTCAACTGGTGAGGTCTTCCAAGTGTCCATCTCTACCCTCACAGCTTCCATTCTGTTGCCTAGGAAGATCAAGCCGTTACCCCCAATCTTCAATAGCTCTGGCATTGTGCATCCAGGGTCTGCCTAACAGGATATTGTAGTCCACCCCCTTCATGACTATAAAGTCGACAGAGAATTGGACACCCACGATTTTCACCGGCTAGTTTTTAAGTACCCCAAATGGCTTCACTCTCATGCCGTTTGCTAACGTGACATTAAACTGAGCGGTATCGACAGGTGGGTTTCCCCAGGTCTGTAGTACTACATGGCTTAGCACACTAGCCCCGACTCCCGTGTCTATGATCCACTTTCTCATTATGTCGCCTAAGGCTAGGATTGGTAACATTGCATGCATCTCGGTTCCTTCCCAGAAAGCATTAATGTGCAAGGATTTTGGCATAGAGAGTGCAACGTTAGACTTGGTATTTGTGTTTCTGCATCATGATCCTGCAGATACGCGGCTTGTTCTCATGACCCCTCAACCCATTGCTTGAGGTCTTGCCATAGGGTGGGATGCTGCTTAAGTAGGTCTCCCAGGCTTAACGTCACAGGGGTGGTCACTAGCATGGTAAGGAGGCTATTGGTTGCTCGTCTCTCTCCTAAACTGGATTGTCCTGGGCCAATAGCCATGACTGATTTGCAAGCCTGCAACATCAAGGCTTGGCCTAAGTGGTGCTGTGTGTGGTGCGGTTGCATCTCCTAACTTTGGTCAAGGGGGTGAGACCACCGTGCTTATGCTGGGGAGATCATCGATCTCGTCCTCTAGGATGGGCTCAACATCCCTTAAGTGCTCTTGGGCCTCTTTCACCCAGTCCTTCACTTTCTCTATGGCCTCATGTTGGCGCTTCGGATGCGGGTATTCCCCTACCTTGGCACTTCCCTTTTCGGCCGTCTTGGGGGTTGAAGTTTCTGCCTCTGCGTCCGTGACCTTCTTTCCAACAAGCAGAGTCGTAGCACTCTTAGTTTTCAGTGCGATCTTAGCTTCCGACCTCTTCTTCCTTCGCATGCGGCTCTTCTTCCCTATTGAGGCTGCATCGAGGTTGCTGGGTCCTGGTAGTGATATGCCGGCCTGCTTCGTTTGGGCACGGGTCATGACCCGCAATGGGATGGTGTGGCCTCCCCATCGAGGTTCTTGATCCCAAAGAGCCCCAATGGAACATATGGTACGTTGGCTAAACTTGAAGAAGGTTTTCGCTTTGGGAAATTGTCAAAGAGATGGGTGATTCCACACTCAACGCACCTTAGGTCAGCTTTGTCTCTGTTCTGCTGCTCCCTCTCGGGGCAACGTAATGAGACATGACTTGGGTGACCACAAGTCCAACAAATGATTGGATCTTGCATCTGCCCTCCTAGGACTCTAGCTCGTCCTCTCCCCAATGCCATTACCGGTACTGGTCGATAATCCATAAGAACTGCGTTGCCCTCATTGTCGTGAGAGACATAAGGGTATAAGTAAGTCTCTTCCTCATTTGGCTCTTCCACGTAGTGGACTGGAGCGTCACTCAGTGGATGGGTCACATAGGGACTAAGCGGTTTAGGTATGCCTGTAGAATTTATGTCCATCCTAGGGACAGCCGGCTTAATGTCGTTAGGCGCAGGAAGGGCCAATGGGACTCCCCTTTCAAAGAGTGGTTGCGGCCTGTTTGCTAGGTAAGGTTGGTCGTATGGTTGGGAGTACGGAAGTCTTCTGGGAAATCTGCAATGCACGATGTCGTGACCAAACCTGCCACAGTTAGCGCAAGGTCTCAACCGAGGGTCTTGACACTCGGCCAACAAATGGTTTCCGCCACAGTACACACATTGGATGTGTGGGCGCGTTGGTTGTCTCCACATGTCTTGCAGCTTGGCTATCTCCATCTTGACATCAGCCATCGTCTCGATGGCTTTTCTCTTATCTTGGGATGATGGGGTTGGTCGTTCACTAGAGGGGACGCTCTCTCTAAACTTTGCAAGTTGGTTTCTTTTGAGTTGGAGCTCTTGGAGATCCACTCTTTCAACTGATCATCAACTCTGATAGCTTCCTCAAAAACCCTAGCTAGCGCATCTCGCTACAAGCTTAAGTTGGCTGCCAAAGCCTTATATAGTTCCTCATTTTGAATTCTGCTGATAAACACAGTTGAAACTGCTCTTTTAGTTGGTTGTTCACTCGTAGGGATTCTCTTGAAGAGACTCCTCACGTGGGTTACATAATCGCGAATGTCCTCCTTCTCTTTGTGCTTAACATTCATCAGTCGTACTAGCAGATTGTCGGAGTATCCAGGCTCGGCAAATCTCTTGATGAAGAGATTCTTGAGGCTATTGAAATTTGTTCGCTCTGCAGCATCTAAGCTTGTATACCAAGTCGTGCCCTTGTCACCTAAGCAGAGCCCAAATGCTTGAGAACACTGAGTTAGGTCGCTGAGGCCGTTGGCTTCACATACTTGCTCGAACTGCTCTACAAAGCTATATGGATCATCGTGGGGTTGTGAGCTGCTTTGCGACTATTGAGATTTTAGCCTTACTCTTAGAGCCTTGGGTTGCTCCTAATCCTGCTAGCAGTGAGGTCGCCAATGCTGCAGCACTTTGCTTTGCTGCGGTGTTGTCTAGCAATCGCTTCATAAGAAGCTCGCTCAGCATTAAGTCTCCTTCTAGGGCTCTCTCGTGATCCGTTTGGTTTCTGCCAGCTAAGTTCAGCACTCGCTGCACCTCACGCAACTCCGTACTTTACCTTTGACTCCTGGCCTGCTGGTCTCTATTGTATGAGACTATGCCTTGCAATGCTTTGTGGGCTAGCTTTCTCTCTTCTTCTAAGTCTGTGATGATAGCATCTCCTGTTTGACTGCGGTGCTCATACCATGCGTGTGCATTGTAGCTGCTGGATAGCCTCTGGGAAGACGCCTAAGTCGAGTTCCTCGTTAGACCTGCGGTCTGAATTTTCTTCTACCATAGCCGAGTTCTCGTACTCCCCCAAGCTATCAATCAGGTTGAGTAGGTTTGTCAAATCGCTTCGTTTGCACCTCTTGCTTGGTCCTACTTCGCGTGTTGATGGTTTGTCTCTGTCTGTGGATTCTCTCCTATATTCGTGGGTTCCTTGAGTGGTTTATCAGATTGAGTTCCTTGACTTATTAAATACATTCCTCAATTTATCTCCACTCAGTGCATGTGTTCTTTCTAGTGCACTTGTGCTCAATCAAGCTTTCAGTTTTCCTTAAGTGCACTTCAAGTGCGGAAATTCAAGGTGAGTGCGGCAAACAGTCTCTAAGAGTCTTACGCACCCTCACTTCGTTTTGGGCCTGATAGGCTTTGTTGATCAATTCTCTGGCCATCTTGATGGGATTTAGGGCTTTTCGGTAACGTTACCTTGCCTGTTTTTGGGTCCAATCAGGGTTTTACAGCTCAGTGGTTTGCCTCTAGGTCTCTAGGTCTCTAGGTCTCGCGACAGCCCACTCAAGCTACTAAGCGGTTGTGCCTTATGATTTTGTCTATTCTGCAGACAAAAAAATTTCGTGGGCCGAGGTTCGAGTGTCGTCACTCGAACGGGCCAAGTCAGGTGTTGGGCTGAGGGCCGAGTCGGGTCTTGGGCCGAGTATGGAGCTGGTCAAGGGGCCAAACGCCATCACTCATATGGGCCGAGTGGACTATGGGCCGAGGACCGATTAGGGTTTCCGGGTCAAGCTGGCCGAATGGCAGGGCCCGAGGGCCGAGTGTGGGACTCGGCCTAACAACGGCCACTCGGACGGGCCGAACATGGCACAACAAATGATGTGCGATGATGATTTTGATCAAATCTTACGATTTAGGCAATCACTCCAAGAACAAACTTCCAGATCCCAACTAAGGCACCAAGGGAAGTGATTGGTATACTTGGGGTGAGCGGTAGGCTCTCCGATGATGAGATCGAATCGAATCTTTGTGGGGGCTCTCTCTCTTTCTCTCTCTCTCTCTCTCAATGCAGTGGTTGCAAATGAGCTCTCCCTTGGCCTCTTGGCTCTTAAAACCCCTCCGGGGTAAGGTTTTGATGCTCTCAATCACTCATTTGTTGACATTAAGCATTCCAAGCAAGTTTTTTTCCATTTTTTGCATGATTCATGCCCTGTTTTGCCCTATTTTGCAACAGTAAAACCTACCCTTTCCCGATTCGATTTCCTAATCCTATCCTACACTAAATGCAACAAGAATCAAAAACAACAAACTGAAATGATTTCTCCATGTCTTCCAATCATCAAACAAACTAACCCACCCAAAATACTTGTTTTGAAGATCAAAACACCCAACCTTCCTATCTATCTCAAGCTCCATTTCAGGGATGAATCCCTTACTTCGATGCTCGATATGAGGTGCTCAAGTGCTCAAGCTTAAATCCGTTGGTCCTGGAAATGGAACCAAAATGTGGGAGCTTTTGCTCAACCGCCAAGACCCACGGACCGCTTATTGTTTCAAGCGTTCCAAGGGAGTTCTAATGGTTATCTCTCACCTAGCTGATGCACCGTCGATCCTACAAGTGTAGTGAGCTTACCTTGATGCCGATATGAGTTTCCTTCTCTCTTGCACACACCGGTGGCTCCACGATCCTAGATGCTAGCTCAACCATTCTCAAGCCTCCTCCATCTCCAAGCTCCATCTACCATAGCTGCACGCACAAGAGAAGAGAAGAGAAGAAGAAAAGAGGAGATGGTGAAGAGCTTCACCCTCTTGATCCCTCACTCTCACACACTCACACACTCTCACACTCCCTCTCTCAAGAGCACACACAAGCAAGGAGAGGAGAAGAAGAGAAGAGCTCTTGTTAGCCACACACCAAAGAATGAGCTTCCATTCACTTTTTGAACTTTACATACAAAACCCTAAATTTCCATGGGCACCCATCCCTTCTTTTACATGACCGGTCATTATGGCAAGGTCCTTTGTCTATTTCTCCCTTCTAGCCTTATGCCTCTAGCCTACACGAACTTTTGGAGTTTCTTGAGGTGCCTTTCATTTAAAATTACGCTTTTGGCCCTAGCTTAGCTTTAGAGACCACCTGCGTGTCTTTGCTCTTTTTTCATCTTCTTCCCGCTTTTTCATTCATTCTTCCGTCTTCTTGACTTGGGGTTAACATACATGTATTCCTGATATTATAAAGCCTCAAAGTGAAGATGAAATGTTGATTGTCAATGATGTTGGCAGTTTTAATGTTGAATGGTATATGAGTGCTGACTTAAAAAGTATCAAATGTATGCTTGGATTAAGTAATGGGGCCAATGCAAATTATCCTTGTATTTATTGGATGGAGAGTTTGGGATCCAAAGAATGGAGTACTTTGCGGCCAGCAAGAAGAGCCTCGACTTAAAACTCTATAGATTTGAGTAAGTTCAAAAACGTGGATGGCTTGTGGGATCCTATTCTCTCAATCTCTCTAAGAAACGTTCATATTTGTACATTACATGTAGAGATTAGAATAATTGATAAGTTTCTTAGATTGCATCTTGACTATTAATATTTAATAAAACTAGTATCTTTGTCAGTTGACTGCATTGATAAATGTGAGGCTTTACTATCAAAAATGGGTTTTCATGGAGGCCAAGTTCACCTGAGAAAGGATCCAATAGTCTCAAGTAAAATAAGAGAGGTCTTAGCAGATGTCTCTATGGGGGGTGCAAAAGCTAGATGATTTCTAGGAAATCATATTGGTAAACAAATGAATGCATTGTGGGAGTGCTGGAGAGAGTTGTATGCAATCACAAAAAATGTGGCTAGCACACCACGAATTGCATTCCTACGAATGGAGGCTTGGAAACACCTTGACATATTTTAAAAAATGCTCAAGGAACAAAATATAACATCTAGCTATTTGGAAGAGTACAAACGTTCAATTGTGAAACTTATTCAAGCAATTAAGGAAGCTTGTGGAGAAAAGGATATTACTTTCTACTTGGTAAGATAGACATAAATTTGAACCTTTCTGCTTTGAAAACAAGCTTTAATGATTTAAATTGATTATTGCTTGTTGGGTTGTCACATCATATTATTCTTATTCATGGGCCTTATTTTGTGGAAGAGCAAGGGCCCCTAGCAACTTACAGTAGCCAAGGTATGGAGAAATCTCACTACCAAGCACGTATGTGTTTCTTTCAGAGCACTAGACATGGAGGAGGAGCAACAAAAACCAACGCCCTTCAAGAGTTATTCAATTGGTTTTTTCAAAGACAACTTCAAAGATCGAGAACACAATAAATGCGGTGGAATCTAAAATACCGATACTATTTTCAAAATATTATATACATGGCTAGCTTTTAAGAGCCTTTGCATCCTCGTCCTCCTCATGCATTTTTCCTCTATAACATAAAAAATTTCTTCTCTTATATCCAGCTATGGATTTGATATCTATTTTGTTTGTTGCTGCTAAAACATAAGATGAGTATGCCAAAAAGAATCCAGCCCTGGAGGCAGAGAAGCTGGGACCATAACCAAATATTTGGATGGCTACTATCTTTTCCAAAAACATAACTTTGTGCGTATTGTATCACAAACCAGAGTATCCAAGAATCCTTGTAAGTGCTTTAACACAGACAATTGGCCATGAGATCTCCTCTGAGAAAGTGCTATGCAAAACCAATAGAATATTGGGATCAATGTTTGATATATAATGCCCAAGTGCAATATCCTTTAGGGAACTACCACCAACTCTTGATCCTTTGGCTCTTCCCAAGAAATTATCCTCATCTGCAATCTCCAACTGTAAAAGCAATAGTTAGGATGAAAAAAATGAAAAAATGTATGTGGTTCCACAAAAACAAAAGAATGCATTACCATTTGATTTTCATCACTCTCAAGTTTTCTTGGATTCCATAAGCTAATTGATGTCTCCTTGAGCTCCTTTACATATTCTGACTCCTCCCTTCCAAAATTGGAGATTCCAAGCTTCTCTTGAAATTGGTTAAACTCTTTGTCAGCAGCCTGTAACTCTCTCTCAACATCTTTAACCTTGCTTAAACATAGGGAAAAAGCATTTTATGCATCTAAAAACTTATCATCAGACATTTGAGTATCTAATTTAAGTAAGTCCTCCTTGGACTCATTTTCAACATCCATTATGGCTTTTGCATCTACAAATGCCTCTGCAATAACTACCAAGCAATAATCTTCTCTCAAATTGAAAAGAATTTGGAGATTAGATAATAATATGCATTCCTTGTTTTTAATTGGGAAAGTAGGCAAAGATGGAACGATAAGGCTTGAAGGAGTGTCAAATGGCTCATCAACCTCTATAGTGGTATCTTCAATTACTGTCTCTGCTTTGAATTCAGCAACATCTAGGTCCTTTGCAACTAATGCTTCCATCTGGGTGTCTAGTTGCTCCTCAACATCAACTTCATCTACAATCTCTTTAAGAAGGCAACAACTAGATCATTTTGAGGTTTCTTTATGCTTTTCATAAAATCTTAGAGGATATTTCATAAGGGAAATGCAATGAATGCAGTAGAATTAAGCATAAGCTTGCATTTTTTTGGATGTAAATAGCATAACTCAGATGCATAAAATCTATCAAGAGAATGATAACCACATTTCTTGATAAACAAGGACTTCTCAGTGCGCCTAACCTTCCAACAGGGGTATGAACATACTCCTTGGAATCCAACTGAACAACAAGATATGCCAACTCCTGAAACTCTGCAAAATCTTCATTGATAAAGTCATTTGAGAAATTAAGAACTTGATCAAGGTCCCACTCTGGATTGAAAATTTCCCTAGTTGTTGGATAGAAAGCAATATCAATATTTTTTTCTATGAGAAAATCCAAAAGTTTCTCAGCGGGCTGTGACATCTGTAATTTGAGATAGCCTTAGGATCCTCACAAGAAACTTTGAAGCCTTTCCCTTCTTTGAATCCTTGCTTGAACCTTCAGTTGTCACAGACATATGAGATGCTATTGAAACATCTGAGGCAATTGACTCCTTTGTCAACTATTGACTCAAGGATTCTTTTCCTCTTCATACATGTGGAGACAGACATGTGTGACATCTTTGTACCAGACATCTTCTTGAGATTCAATAGCTCTAGTGGCTTTATACTGCCTCCTAATACAACGTGAATATCAAGGTATAAGCCTTTTGAAGTGGTGCACTCACTCCGTGTTGGAGGAGTTAGTAAAACGACACAAATAGAAGCATTTCGGAACCTCCAAACCCCAACATCGTGTTTTTTTCGTGAGTGTAGGAAAATGATTGGATGATGATGCGATAGGAAGAAAATAACAAGCTTTCTATTTATCTTCTCACGCTATGTTGGACGAGTTAGGAATACGATGCGATAGGAATGTGCCTGCGGTGGAGGACAACTTTGACTGAGGGGGTGACAAAGTATGGACAGAGGGGGCGACGTGGAGATTGAAGATGGAGTATGGATGCAGGGGGGCGATGAAGTATGAATGTAGGGGGTGACGCAGGGGGTGTCAGTGATGAAGAAGGAGACGGGTTCGGAGCCGAGGAGAGAAGGAGACGGATAGTTCAGAGCACCGCATGCAGAAGGAGATGGAGACAGAGAACGGAGCCATAGATGTTCGATGCATGAGGAAATGGGAAAGAAAAGTCACGAAAAAATTTGGGTGGCCTTAAATAGGTGCGAGGGGGGAAGAAGGAACATTCCAGAAACCCTAATCAAATGGCCAATGAGAACATGACACGTGGACATTAGCACCCGCAAGTATATAAGAGCTTCTCAGTTGGTGTGAACGCGAATTCACACCTTATGTCATGACTATCGTTTGTCTGATAGTTTTGATGTATCCGATCGACAGAGGTGTCGTACATCTGACGTAAATGATGTCGAAAACTGGTGAGTTTTCTAAAACAACACGATTGCATACCTCACCAAATTTAGTAACAACCTTCATCACGTTGTATTGGCCAAAGCTGTAGAGTTGCTGAGTTGTCCAAAACAACGCGATAGCATACATTATGAACTTTACCAACAACTTTTATTGCACTGTATTGGAGCTATAGAGATTCTTCTTGTCTTCTCTCATTGCACTGCATTGTGTTGGAATTCGTTGATACGAATCGATTAATGGAGCCCCAAGAGAAACACTAAGAAAAAGGGGATTCTACTGCAAGAAAATCTATCTTGTAACATCAACAAGCTTTTATTTCATTCTTTTGATGACCAAAACAAAGAAAACAACAAATCTCCACGTAGCATCATAGTAGATATCTCCCATGGATTTGATAGAATCAACCATAATCTTCAACTTCTTCATAGAATCCTTCAATAGAACAAAGAACATAAAAGAATACATCATTTTTGAATGGAAATTACTCACATATTATTCATCTTCAATTTCTTCATAGTTTTCTCTCTCAATCTCTCATATACAATTACACTGTTTTGATAGAATTGACTATCTTTGGCTCTCTCTCTCTCTCTCTCTCTCTCTCTCTCTCTCTCTCTCTCTCTCTATCAATAGTACATCATCTCCTCACTACAATACTCTCATAATACCTCTCAATAATCCTTCTTAGGTTGTGGATGCACCTCCCAAGAGGTATGTCTGATGTGAAGAGGCACCAGAGCCAGTACAGTGTCTCTTCATAGCTCACTACTGTCATTGTCACTCAGTCTTATCTTCAGTCTTTAGCAGCTGCTTCTTCCATTTGTTTTAGCTCTTTTGAACTTAGATTCATCCTTTCCAAAAGTTAGAAAACTTTCCCAAATTCACACATACTTTCTATAGAACACTTACAGAAGATCTACAGAATAGTACACTATAGTACCAGAGCAGATACAGAACAGTTACAGAGCAGAGATAGAGGCTCTACAGAAGGTTTACAGAGGGTTACAAAAGGTTATCAGAACCTCATAACTCATACTAAAAACATTCCAAACTATAAAAAACTATTCAATAAACTTCCAAAATATTTTAACCTTCATCAAGCATCAATCCATGCTTCATACAGAAGAAAATCAGAACAAAACAGAAGCTATACTGAAGGTATACAGAACCAATCAGAACCTCAACAGAACCTATCAAAACATCACGTAGCTTCATATTTCTACTAAAAATCATCATGAACTTCCAAAACATAATCAATATCATCCAAAACACTCTCAAGCACTTCCATTAACAACCATTTATCACTCTAAATCCATCAAAAATCAATCATTTAGTCCTAAAAAATAATAAAAATCAATAAAAAATTCACTCTTTTTCCACTCTCAACATATCCCCACACTTAGAAAGGAAGCATCCTCGCGACCTAAGGAAAATAAGAATATAAGTTCACTAAAGAGCTCAATCTTATCTTCTTCAATATCTTCAATAATCTCTCCAAACCACGACCCCAACTTATCACCTGTATCTCTAGAAAAATACTACTAAAGGAAAACTTCGTTATTCATAAACACATCTGATAATCATTTAAAAGTCATAACAAATTTGTAAAGGATATAAGAGGTTCTTCTTCAGCTTTCCACAATAGGCGTTCCATCCACCATCAATAGTTTGAAAAGAGCTCTCGAACAAATTATTCTCAATCAGTACGAACTTATCACATACAATTAACCCATAATACACACACTAAACACTAACAAAACCATCTGAATGACACCTCCAAAAAGAGAGATATATATAATTAAGAATCATCCAAAATACATTGCAAAGGCATCAATGAAGGTGATCCCTTTTGAAGGCTTGGTGGTTTCGAAAACGATCCATGGAGAAGGACTCATCCACAAATGTCTTGGGAGGATTTTGAAAGAACTGCAGGTAGTACATCCTTTCTAGCAAAACAAGATATCTGCTAGGTAGACATAGGGCATGAAAATATAGGACATCCAACTGTTGGGAATCAATGTTCACATTGACATTCATACAAAGCTTTGGAATGGCCTTTTGATCATTATGGGAATGCCTATGCATGTATACTAGATACCAAGCAAAATGAGCTGTCAATCTCACTGAAGGATCTAGAGATTGTGAATATTGGTGAGCAAAATGAAGGTAATTCTGGTATGCTTGACTAGCAGTTTTCCAGTCCCTTGGAATTAATGGCTAGTTAATTTGTGGTCTCGTGAGAGAATCAGTCGAGCTCCATTCTCTTCTTCTGTGAATCTGTTGATTGAATCCTTCGTACTTACTAACCAACTGAGGGGGTTGAGACACAGAAGTGGCATGAGATGGAAGTGGAATAAGTAAAAGAGGATGAAGAGATGGGTAGGCAAAGTCATAAAAGGAGAAATAGGCTAAAGAAGGAGTGGCTGAAAATTTAAGTGAATTAGTTAGGAAAGGTGTCAATTGATAAACAGGAATGAATAGATGGCGAAGGGCATGGTGGAGAAGGGGAAAAAACTCTATCTTCGATGAAAGAATAATAGGTAAATATAGGAATTTGAGGAAAACCTTGAGGTTGGAAAAGAAGAGGTAAGATAGCTACTGAGTTGGATTGATAAAGGGAAAGATAAGTATCATAGTGATGAGCCATTTGTTGATAGTATAATAGGCTAGGAACAGAGGGACCTAAGACAAATCTTCTCAGATAGACATAAAAAAATGATAAATCAATGGATGGTTCTTGGAAAGATGAGCTAGGAGATCCACCCTCAGTTGGTTAGTGCTCTGCACATAAGTAGAAGTTGTATTTTGACGTTGATTCAGGACCACATAATTAATCATTGAATGCCATGAATTATTAGAGCAAGTAGCCACTTTGGAAGAATAACACTAGAACATGTCATCTATCCGCAACTCCAAATAGTTGACATACAAAACAGCTTGCAAAACCACATCCCCCACATACCAGGCCAGATCTACATCATCTGAAATCAACAGGTCACCTTGTAGATACATGTAAGACAGCAACATGGTATTCGTCGTCACTGAATCTTCAAAAACCATATGAACCACTTTTGTCAGCAAATCAGGAGACCAGGCCCCACTCCAACCATCCTCTGGAAGAGAAGATCCATCGTTGAAAGCTTCATATAGAAGGCTAACTTCTGCAATAGTTGACAAATAAATAATGGTCCGGAGAAACATACTTCTGAAAGTGCTCAAATGTAGACCATAATAAATCCATCCTAGACTGTAATCTTTCCACTTTATCTTGAAACAAGGGACACAATGTGGCATGTCTCTGGAGAACTACCAAGTCCTGCTGAGATATAGAAGAAATCATACAAACATTTGGGATTGGAGGAATGGACCATGACTATGCCAATTGATCTTGCAACTGCTTAAGTTGGGAAGCTTGTGATTCCACTGTATTATGAACAGTCTATAAAGCTGATAGTTTTGCCTCTAAAAGAGTCTTTGGATATTCTCTCTTTCTCCTCCGAAACTTTAGTGACCTCTGACTGAGCTTTTATTAACTAAATCTTCAAAGAAGATATTTCTTCTCTCTGGGACAGTCATTTGGGTCTACTGCTCCATCTGCTTAAATAGATCTGCAAGTGTGTCTTTAGCAGAGCCTAACTCTGTGGTTGCCTTATGCAACTGGTCTTTGGACTGCATCAGTTCTTCATAGAAAGAAGCATACAACTGTTGAACACAAGCTATCACTGAAAGTTCAATCAAAATCTGGATGTCATTACAAAGGAATGGAATAGCATCTCTGGACACTAAACTGTTGAGCGAAGGGACTGATATTTCCAAAGAACCCTCTCTATGTGCCCTGAATAAATTGTTGCATGTAAGGTAGGCAAGAAGGTCACTGCCAGAGGTAGCAGGAATTGTGACTGAAGGAAGTATTGAGGGAGTTTTATCTACCACACGCTTCAAGCGCTTTCCCTGAATGACCAATGGAGGAGGGGAATCAAGATCCTCTATGTCAATAGGTTCTAACTCTTCTGAAGGTGGAGGGGGAGGTACTGGATCAGATGGAGGAGGTGGTGGCACACCCTTCTTAAGGCGTGAGTATGTCAAGAAAGCATATAAGTAGGAACCATAAGTGGCATTTTTGACATTCTCTCTGGTTACTTTGACAAAATGTTGGTCTATCTTTGTAAGTAGGTAAGTACTCCAATCAATGGCCACCCCTTTTAACACCATCCTAGAAGCTGTGAAGAGTTCTTTGGACAAATAATGGGATGGTGTTTTGGCAGGCATAAACCTGTCTTGGAGGAACTGGCAGACTAACTTCCAAAGAGGATTAGTGATCATGGAAAAATATACTTCAAAAGTGTTTATCACTTTCTTGACATTCATCCAGAATCTCTTTGGTCTGCTTCTATAACAGCTTGAAAATCTCATCATTGGAGAATAATTGTCTAGCTGTAACAAAGGGTTCTCCTTTGTAGGGAAGAGACAAAGCCTTCCCTAACCCTCAGGGTGTCAACACCATAGAAGCACCATGAACCAGACCCGACTTCTTATTGTATGATGTAAGAAACTCATCACACAAGGATGGATCATCTGGAATTAATGGGAATGAAGTGGCCACGAAAGTTGCAAGACTTGCTTTCGCTATGGGCTCAAAAGCCAGTAGGGAAGAGGTATATGCATGGGGATGTGCAACATAGACGCTCAGTGACGCGTCCCCACACTAAGAACCTTAACAAGAAGGGTAAACCGAACATCAAGGACCTAGTACCACACATCAAGCCAACCACGAACATCCCCACACTTAAGACATGACCGTCACTGAGAAATAGAAGGTGTAGGGTTAGAAAAACTTGGCCCATATTGCTGAGGAATGTCAACTATTGAGGTTGCGTCTTGTATCGTTGTCGGCTGTGCAGGAGGTACCCAGGTGTCTTTACAGCACACGTCCTTTGTGGACCATACGGTAGCTCCTCCCAGGGAGGTAGCTGGTTGAAAAAATCATAGGAAATTCATCGACGACGAGGGATATTGCACTCACTCACGATCACTCAAATGGAATGAAAGAGCAGTCACTTGCCCCACTACTAACATCACTTGAGGAAATAATGTGAGGAAATAATGATGGAAACCCAAAGCTCATACTTGGTTGAGGAATCGACAAAGGAATGGTGCAAAGGGAGTATGCTGGGGTGCACAATTAATGGTGCATCAGTGCATCCAGCCCCTCTGGCATAGGTGCAAGTAGGAAGGCCAGGGAGCCTTGCAATGTAGTGTACAGAACAGAGTGACGTGTCCTATGCTGATGGCAGAGACCCATCTCGTGGGTGCATAGGGAAACAGAAACGTACCTAACTCCAAGGGTCGTAATATCCCTCAATCTTCACCTCTCGATAATTGATTGAAGAAACACCAGTCACACTCAACCCACCCTCTGTCTCATGCTCTATTGAAAGATACAGAGGGCAGCCCATTTCTGAAACCCATTGATGTAATCCTCATCGTCACTTGTGCAGAGGTTATATGCCTTGTGCGCAATTGATGGTGCAACTGTGCATCCCGCCCTGTGCCGGCATTTAGTGCAAGAAGGAAGGCCAAGGAGCCTTATGGTGTAGTGCACAGGAACAAATTGTGTGTTGTGCATTGAGAGGCCCATCCCATCCATGCAACACTCCATTCACACATCTCACCTCTCATTTGATTTGAAGGGAAAGACTGGTCACTCACCCCACCCTCTATCTCACTCTTTGATAGATAGAGAGGGCATCCCATATGCACATCCCCATCCTGTTAGGATGAAAGCTCGCATCACTCAAGGGGTTGGTGATGAAGATCATGTCGGTTATTATTGTCATCAGGATCTTGAAGACGAGGCGTACCCAGGAAGGCAGTCAACAAATCTCATACTTCAATGACTTGTAAGAAGAGTCGTTTGTTAAGAAGGGCAGACAGATTGATATTGTAGAGACATCGCATCAAGGGAGGTGGCTTCAAATTACTTACTAGAAAGGTTATGCTGAGTCAACTATCCTGAACTGTAGGGTATTGCCACCTTTTTCATAGTCAATTTCCCGCCCAAGGGTGTTTCCACCTTTTCTTAGAACAAGGCCTGTTATGACTGGGAATTTCTTCCTTTTCTCCCATAACAATTTTGTTTTTGTTTTTTTTTTCATTTTTTTCATTAAGAAAGAGAATGGTAGAAATACCATATGTTAGGACCAACCTCGCCATTCTTGTTGAATCAGACGAGAAGAGAACAAGGTCGGGTTGAGATGTATATGCGAGGGGCTAGTAGAACGAGACCGCCTCATGAGGAGAATCATAGGGGCTATCAAAAGCACAACGAGAAGGACAGTGTGACGCCAAAAAGGGGAGGGGTAGGTCGACTGTGATTGTCAAGATCCCCAGAGAGGGAAGTACATCTTCAAATGATAGCCATTGATCAGGAAAGGATCATCAGAGGCATCAACGGTCTGCAACTGAACAAAGCCGTTAGGATTGATAGCAAGTACCTTGTATGGGCCCATCCATCGTTGTTTAAGCTTGCCAAGAAACTTGCCAAACCTCGAATCATAGGCCAGGACAAGATCACCTTCTTTGAACTCCTTGTGCTTGATGAAACTGTCATGATAGGCCTTGCGTCACGTTTGAGTGGTTTCCATACACTGTAAGGCCATCTGCCATATTTCATCCAAACATTCCAAGTATAGGAGGCGGCATTGCACGGACTCATTATCTCCCAAAGTGTTCTTTAACTGCCACTCGCAAAGAGAGCAATTCCAGCTCAACAGGGAAGACGGCTTCTGTACCATACACTAGCTGGAAAGGAGTCTGTTCTGTAGCGGTCTTATGGGAGGTTCTGTATGCCCAAAGGGCCTCTATAAGTTGATTGTCCCAGTTGCGACGATGTGCGGCAATTGTTCTTGTCAGAATCAAGCAAAGGATGTGATTGGTGACTTCAACTTGGCCGTTGGCTCTAGGATAATAAGGAGTGGACTTGTGATGACGGATCTTATACAGTTCCATCAGCTCCTCCATGATTTTGTTAAGGAAATGAGTACCTCTGTCACTTACCAGCTTAAGGGTACTGCCAAAACAGGTGATAATATTCTTGTACATGAATAGGGCTATGCAGTTACCATCGTCCCGCTTTAGAGCTTTAGCTTCACACCACTTTGTGACATAATCTGTACATACTAAGATGTATCTATTCTACTTCCGTCTGATAGGTGGATCAATGGGACCCACAAAATCAATCCCCCACTTCTCAAACAGCTTGAGGGGAAGAATGGGTTGCAGTGGCATGGCACTTGTTTTGGTGGGTTTTCCCATTCGTTGACAAGCATCACATCTCTTACAATAGTCATATGCATCCTTGTGGAGGGTCGGCCACCACCAATATCCTGCTAATAGAGTCTTCCTAGCTGTCGCTTCTCCCGCAAAGTGTCCACCACATGGTTCCTCATGGCATGCTTTCAATACTATGCCGATTTCATCCCCTGCAACACATCTTCGCAGCATTTCATCTTTGCCTCTCTTGTACAGTGCACCGCCTAGCAAAGTGTAGGGGGCTGATTCTAACAAAAGCTTTTTCTTCTCACAGCTTGAGATGCTAGGAGGATACTGTTGAGTTGCCAGGAGATTGTCTATGCCTGAATACCAAGGAGTAACTGTTTCAACTAAAAACAAGGAAGCATCAAGAAGGTTTGGATCATCCTGTTCCTCTTCTTCTGTTTGAGGGATCCGTGATAGATGATCGGCTAGGACACGGGAATGGCCAGGCTTAGTGACCACTTCAAAATCAAACTCTTGGAAGAGGAGTAACCATCTCATTAGTCGTCCTTTAACATTTTCTTTGTTCATCAAGAAGGACAAGGCTTCATGATCCATCTAGAACTTGAAATGTGTTGACAATAGATAGTGCCGAACCTTCTCTAGTGCAAAAATACCATTGCCAAGCACTCAAGCTCTATCACTATGTAGTTCCATTCCCTATCAGTGACCTTTCGGCTTGCATAATAAATTGGTTGATCTAATTTAGAAGGATCCTTTTGACATAGGACAGCACCTAGCCCTTCAACTGATGCATCTGTGTGCACATGGAACTCCTTCATCAAATTAGGAGGTTGTAAAATAGGTGCTTGGATAAGGCACTGTTTTAGGGTATTAAAGGCTTCTTCACAGTCATTAGTCCAAAGAAAATTTGCATCTTTCCTTAGGAGCTTGTGCAGAGGGGCTGTCTTGGTTACAAAATGTGCAATAAATCTTTTGTGGTAGCCCACATGGCCAAGAAATCCTCTCAATTGCTTGAGGTTTGTTGGTGCTATTAAAGTGGCAATCTTTTCAATCTTCGCTGGGTATGTTGCAATCCCTTGTGCAGAGACAATATGGCCCAGAAGAACTCCTAATGAGATGCCAAAGACACATTTATCAGGGTTGAGAGAAATCCCATATTCTCAGCATATGTCAAAACATTGCTCTAGGTGTCCCCAGTGCTCACGGATCAAACTGTAGACACAAAAGTCATCAAGATACACCTCAATGAAATCATACAGATGATTCTGGAAGGCAGCCATCATTACTCATTGGAAGGTGGTAGGAGCATTATAGAGCCCAAATGGCATCACTCTATAGGCATAGGTCCCCCATTCTATGGTGAAGGTTGTATTGGATTGGTCCTCTTCTACAATTTGGACTTGGTTATATCCGCTAAATCCATCCAAGAGGGAATAGAGCTCATGCCTGCCATTGTGTCCAACAATTGGTTGATAAAAGGGATAGGGAAATGATCCTTCTTTATCTTCAAATTGAGCTTTCGAAAGTCGACACATATTTGAAGTTTCCCGTTCTTCTTAGGTACTACCGCAATGGACAAAACCCATTCACTGTTAGCCATGTGATAAATGAACTCTGCTTCAAGAAGTTTCAATAATTCAGCCTTCACCAGAGCAAAATAATTAGGATTCATACGCCTTTGTCTTTGCCTTACAGGTTTGGCATCAGGCTCTAGGTCAATGTGATATTGACATACTATGGGATCAATCCCCTTTAGGTATTTATATGACCAAGCAAACACATCTAAGTTCTCCTTTGATAAGTCTTGCAGGACCACTAGTTCTTCTTCTGGAAGATTGAGGCCCACTTTCAAGTGATGTTCAGTACCGTCAGTATCCAAGAACGTCACTTGTCTTTCACCTTCCACTTTGCGGATATATATCCCATGGATTGCTTCTGGATAGAGGTCTGACTCTTTCAAGAGAGTAGTATCCTCGTCTGATGTTCCGCTAGAACTAGTGTCTTCCTTCTGAACAGATGACTCAGTTGTCTGTTGAGGTTACTAGAAGGGTATCAGAGCTTTGTTTGCTTTTGTGTGAGTGGTAATTTCTTTTGGACTTAGGGATTCATCTTCAGAGGATACGTCCAGGAATGTCACATAGCACGAACCTTCTAGAGGTCGTGGCTCTGAAGGTTTTGGCTTCTATTGACAAGGGGCATCATCATTATCTTTTCTCTGGACTGAACGGTCAGGGAAATAGGAGCCACTGGTGAACTTAATTTTTATGCTTTTAATCCATTGCTTATACAGATTCTGCATACTTTGTGGTCCATTGGCCAACCCAAATGGAACCATGGTCATTCCATCCAACACCCTGAGATCTTCGATCTCTGAGGTCTCTGTAGGGGCATCGACAAGATCATTCGCTATCAGAGGAAATTCTTCATCTGCACTTTCATAACCTGCTTCGTTTTCTTCCTCATCATTTTCATCCTCTTTCTCTGGAGGCTCTATCTCTGCTTCTATAGAGGCTCTGTAAGAGAAGAACAGATCTTCTGCCTTTGCATTTGCTTCTGCTTCTACTTCTGTTATAGTCATTGTTTTTGCTCTGTCTCTGTTCTGCATCTGCTCTGTCTCTGTATCTGTGATTGTCTTTGTGACTGTCTCTATTACTGCTTCTGTGATTGTCTCTGTTACTGTTTCTGTATCCGCTCTATTTCTGTTCTACCTCTGCTCTGTCTCTATATTTGTTACTGCTCTGTATTTGTTCTGCCTCTGCTTTGTCTCTGTGAACTGTCATGTAACAAGGAGAACAGTACATACATGCTTCTATTTCACTATCAAAGGTGATTTCAGAAGTTAATTCTAGTTGAGGCAGGAGGTATTCTCCCATTGACAAGGATTTTGCTTCCCTTGGTAGTTGGCTTACAGTGCCCACTGTTAGGGATTGTGCCTCTGTTTTCTTAGGAAAGATCTGCTCAACAACCTCTTCGTCTCCTGATGTACCATCTGTTACCTCATTGGAGGAGTCAGTTATGACTTCAATGGATGTGGATCATTACCTTTTTGCGATCCATACAGCTTCAACACCACTTTGTTGGGTCCTCTGTCTAGGGTTAGGGTTCCTTTGAACCAGTCTGTACTGGCTCTTGCTTCAAAAAGCCAAGGTCTTCCCAATAGCAAAGGTTAGGTGCATTATACTACGGCATTGTTTGCATCTGGGGATAGGGGTAGGGAACTGTCCCTGGGACTGCATTTGGTGGGTATACCATTCCTAGCATAGAGGGAGGCAAGACTCCTCTTCCTGGAGTCATTAACAGCATTGCTTCAACTTCGTCATACAATCTTGCACCTTCCACTGCAGCTTGCAGATTGACTAGTCTTCTCAATTCCACGAACTTGCGAACTTTTGGTTGTAGGCCTCTGAGAAACACTCATTTCTGGATTCCTTCGTCCAAATGATGGTTAGTCCATCTCTTCAAGATGGATTCCATTCGAGAGACCTAAGCTTCTACTCTTTCTCTAGAGGACTGATTTAGGTTCATAAACTCCTCTCGCATCCACTCTTCAAAACCTTTACTCCTGAATTTAGTGAGGAAGGCCAACTTCAAGTCGGCCCATGTGCCAAAAGTTCTTACTGCATGTCTCTCATACCACTGAAATGTCGTGCCCTTGAAAGTGGCGGGGAATATTGCTAACCAATGTTCAGGGGTTCTGGCATTGTTAGCCACACATGCTACCATGAACTCTGCTACATGAAGATCAGGGTCTTCATTTTACTCTCCCTTAAAAACTAGCAATGGGACTACATTTGCTTGCATGTCATTAATATTTCCAGGACGAATCTGACTAGGAAGGGGACCTTGAGTTGCCATGGGCACTTCTGTAAAGAGTGCTTTTAGGGCGTCAAAGGAGGCTTCTGCTCTGCGAGCTCATTCTCAGCTTTGATTTTTGCCTTCTCTCTTCTCACGTACCTCTGGACTTGTTCTAACGCTTGCCTCTTGATTGCGTCATTCATCAGGGCTTGGCTCCAACCAATTGTTCAGTACTCAATAGAATAGAATCAGAGAGAGCTTCAGTCTCTGGGGGATTCTCTGGCCAACATCTCTTCTACTTCCTTCTTTTCAACATCTCTGAATTCGGCTTTCAAACTACTACAGAGGGGGAGATATTCCATTATGAAAGTATCAAAACTCATCCTTCTTAGGATCGTTGTTGTGCCATCATAATAACGCTAGCTTCTGAGGGTTTCAACAGTGTATGTTGTGAAAAACACTCTATCTACCAACTTCCAGTGGGTTGCTAATTGGACAAATAGAAGATTGTCAGTGCACCAAGCATCCCACGTATCTTGCTGTTGAGCATCCACGAACAAATTCCAACTCTTTTCCTTCTTGTTTTCATGAACCTCCACAGACCATGACTTCTGAAGCTTCTTCACAATCTCCCACTTGATGATGTCTGGAAACTTTTCAATGAATGCCAAATCTTCCATAGATGGTCATTCTCTTTGTTTTTGCACTTCAGTGTGTTCGCAAACAATTTTCCACCAAGATGCAAGTTTCTGTTGCTTCAACAAGAAGAGGAAACAGTCTAGCGCGCACAGAGCATACATCATGATGGTAATATGTTTCTACCATTGTGGGATAAATTTTTTGTGGAAAGCGGCTTTGATAATGAGAATATTCTTCAGTGGAGAAAGGAACATTGCAAACATCCATTGAATTCTCCTCTTCTTGACAATGCCATTTCCTTCATTTTTAGCCTCTTCTGATGCTTGTTGATGGCAAGATTCCAGATGCGGACAAAAAACATGGAGTCCCAAGAGGAACACCAAGAAAAATGGGATTCTACTGCAAGAAAATCTATATTGTAATATCAACAAGCTTTTATTTTATTCTTTTGATGACCAAAACAAAGAAAACAGCAAATCTCCATGTAGCATCATAGTAGATATCTCCCACACGGATTTGATAGAATCAACCATAATCTTCAACTTCTTTATAGAATCCTTCAATAGAACAAAGAACATAAAAGAATACATCATTTTTGAATGGAAATCAATCACATAGTATTCATCTTCAATTTCTTCATAGTTTTCTCTCTCAATCTCTCATATACAGTTACACTGTTTTGATAGAATTGACTATCTCTAGCTCTCTCTCTCTGTCTCTCTCTCTCTCTCTCTATATATATATATATATATATATATATATATATATATATATATATATATATATATATATATATATATATATATATATATATATATAGTACATCATCTCCTCACTACAATACTCTCATAATAACTCTAAATAATCATTCTTAGGTCGTGGATGCACCTCCCAAGAGGTATGTCTGATATGAAGAGGCACCAGAGCCACTACAATGTCTCTTCATAGCTCACTACTGTCATTGTCACTCAGTCTTCTCTTTAGTCTTCAGCAACTGTTTCTTCCATTTGTTTTAGCTCTTTTGAACTTAGATTCATCCTTTTCAAAAGTTAGAAAACTTTCCCAAAGTCACACATACTTTCTACATAACACTTACAGAAGATCTACAGAACAGTGCAGTACAATACTAGAGCAGATACAGAGCAGAGACAGAGGCTCTACAAAATGTTTACAGAGGGTTATAGAAGGTCATCAGAACCTCATAACTCATACTAAAACCATTCCAAAATATAAAAAACTATTCAAAAAACTTCCAAAAGATTTCAACCTTCATCAACCATTAATCCATGCTTCATACAGAAGAAAATCAGAACAAAACAGAAGCTATACAGAAGGTATATAGAACCAATCAGAACCTCAACATAACCTATCAGAACATCACAGAGCTTCATATCTCTACTAAAAATCATCATGAACTCCCAAAACACTCTCAAACACTTCCATTAACAACCATCACTCTAAATCCATCAAAAATCAATCATTTAGTCCTTAAAAACAACAAAAATCAATAAAAAATTCAACCTTTTTCCACTCTCAACAATTAGGGCAAAAGAGGAACTCAAATTTACTCTATCACATTGTATTGGGCCAACCTTTATTGCAAAGCGAGGAGGAGCAGGAGTTCAAGGCTTCCATCTAGTCTCTGTTTCGGCGCGATGGGAGTTAGTTGTCTTTGTTTGTAGCCTCTTTATCGCACTGTGTGGGTTTCAATGGCCAGGACAAAACAAATTGCAAGGAAGGTCTTGGTGAAGAAATCTTCTAAAGAAGGTCCTGAGCTAACTGTTGAGTAGACGGTTAAAGAAAATGTTATTTCTGTCACACCAACTAGTAAATTTTGTTTAGATGAATCCTCAGAGAACAAGTTATCTAGTGAGTTTGATCCCTCATCTTCTCCTCAATCTCAGCCTCCCAAGGAAGCCCCTGTGAGGAAAAAGAGAGTCAAGATGGTTTTGCATGCAAAGGTGTTTTGTAGAGACTAGGAAAGCTCAAAAGTCAACTAGTCATCTCATTCCTAAGGCTACATTTTTTAGACTGGTCAAGGAGATATCTGATAGGTTATCCTTAGTTGCTTCTATGGATGACCTCAACAAGAGATGGCAGATGTCTACCCTACTATGCTTGCAAGAGGCAGCATAGGATTTTTTAATAGATTTTATGAATGATACTTATATTGGAGCTGACCATGCACATCGAATTACATTAATGAATAAGACTTTAGTATGGTTAGCAGACTTAGATATAGGTTTGACAAGGTTTTGAAGCCTCTTCCATCAGCTGATCAAAAGGCATTTCAAATCCTCAATGTTCCACCCAGGAGAAAGCAGAAAGAGCCACCAACACCCAAGATTGAAGAGGTTACCCATTTGTATCCTACAAGAGTTGCAAGTGAGCAAGAGGTTGTCTTGGAGGAGAAAAGGAAAGAGATAACAGAAAATAAGGATCTGATCTGGCAGAGAAAGATTTTGTCTCTTGGCCTAGTGAACTACGAGAGGATGGGCAAAGTGTACGGCCAAATGGTCGTGAATGTTTCTGTTAGTCCTAAGAAAGAAGACTACCTCAGCATTTCTCTACAGGATAAGATCCTATTTGAGAAAAAGGATTCTCAACTAACAGATTCAAAAGTTTTTTGTTGTTTGAGGTAAGGTCTTTTGCTTCTCTTTATTTATAATGAATTTTTCCAAGGGTCCTTATATTGCACTCATTCTCTTATTCATTCTTTACTTTGTATACAAGGCATATGTTGCTTCTCTTAGCATTGATATTGCTAAGGTATATTTGTTATTGATACACTTCTCTCTGTGCATTTGTTTTTAAAATCCGATTCAAATATTGCAAGGTTTTTTAAGGGCTTTGATAGTGTCACAAACTATCATTTTTTTTTCCATATATTGAAAGGTACTTTCTTCAACATTCTATCTCTTGATGATTTGTCTTTAGGGTTATTTCTCACTTGTGTTTTGGTTTGTAGAGGACACTGGAGCCTAATCTATATCAACATTCCTAAAAGAGAGGTCATTTTTATGAATTCTCTTTCAGGAATCCATGGCTAATCAAATATGTATTGTCAATAAACACTCTTTATTTTATCTTTTATTGGATAAAGTTTATAATATTAGCTAATACGTTAATATGTGCAGTGCTGCTAGACTTGTTACTACCCACTTGGACACCAACTTTCAAAGCATTGTTGATCCTCAGAGACCTTTCAAGTTTTTGCTTCAAGAGGTCCCATCACAAAATGATGTACATAGTTGTGGCTGGAGAGTGGTTTCAAATGTTTCGAGGGTAATAGATGCAAAGTTACTGAATGTAGAGGGGGTGATTGTAAGTTTTCTATGCTTTATCCTTTTTATAGTGAAAGCCTCTTGCTACTTCAAATAACTTGTGTGCTTTGTTACAGTGCAAAGACTACCCTGAGTCATACATGTGGTGGATACGGGAGAGGTGTATTGAACTAGTTTTAGATAGGGCAATTACATCAGTGGACCTAGATTCCCCTCTCCCAGCTAAAATTTCCAAAGGACATGCAACAACGAAGGGCAAAGGTAAGAAAATGGCAGCCACCAAGAAAAAGAAGTCTCTAAGGTCCAAACAAAAGGGGCCCAAAATGAAGGGCATGCCTAAGCTTTCTCCATTGAAATTTAGTCCATCCCCTCTAAAGCCCAAGGAGAAAAGAGTGCATGAGGTAATTAAGTTCTTCAAGTGACCAAAGAAAACACATGCTAAGAGGAAACTAGTGATGACAGATGAAAGTATGGAAGATGAAGCAACTTTTCCAAAGAAAAAAGAGAAGTCTTAAGGATGGAGAAGCTGCAGATTAAGGAGAAGCTAAAGAACAACCCGAGGATGGAGAAGGTACCATTTTTAACGTTTTTCGACCCTAATGACTTACAAACAAAACAAAAATCAATGTAACAAAGAAACTTAACATGTCGTTCTTCCTTTTGAATTCCATTATCAAATGGATCTCAACTCCATTAAAAGCCATATATACCATGGATGTCTTCTCTATTCTTTTTTCCACTTGGCAAAAAATAAAAACTATTATGCAATCATCAAAACATAACAAATCATAGATAAACTCAAACATATTAACCTTCCTATATCCAAATCAAAAGCTAATATAATCGTATTCACTTCCCATCAGATAGATTTTCACACACATTAAAGAAGTGCCAATACTTGTTCACTAGGACTTTGTTCACCAACTCACTTGGTCAGGTCTACTTGATGGAAGGAAGGAGCCCACACAAGTCGAGAAGAGGCCTATGAGGCATAGGATTGATGAATACCTTCTTAAGGGGCAGCTATTAAACCTTGAGCTTAGGTTTCAAATTTGGATTGAAGTACACTAAAGAGAAGCTCCTTGAACTATTGCTCTAACGCCAATTGAAAGGACAATCCCGATGAGAGCATGAGCAAGTGAAAGCAATGGAGGAGTGAGCTATGGTGGACATAGAAAGAGAGCAAGATAAAGAGACTCAAGATGTGAGAACTCCAACAATCACAATGTGTGACCAGCCTTCCCTTATTCAAATGTCACTAAAAGAATAAAGAATGAAGTGATAATGATGGGCACCCACCACCTACAGTGTACAGGTATGCGAATCCACCACTTGCAGTGTACAGGTGTGTATGTACTATCAGTATAGTAATACACAATTGATCTAGGCACATGTACCTTTACCCCCAACACACTTGCTTTCAAATTGGGCTACATGCCAATCTAGATCTTACATTTTCCCACTGTAGAACTTATTTTTCTTAACTATAGGGTAAGGTGGAGTTTGAGCCATGGTAGGAGGCTTCCTAGAACGTTTAGGTGGCAAGGGATTAAAATGTAATTGTCTCCTAGTTTAAGCAATCTAATTGAGAATGCAACTATCTAAAACAAGCTATTGTAGCCACAAAACATCGGGTGTGGCATTTGCATAAAAGAATCTACAACTGTAACAAAGATTGAAGCATGTCTTGCAGAATCCACAATCCATACTTGGGGATCGAATTGGTGATGAAACCTTAGGACAATGCCTAACCCATGCACATATGCTAGCAATCTAATTAAGAATGCAACCATCTAAAACAAGCTAGTGTAGCCACAAAACATCACGTGGCATTTGTGATGGGAAAATGGGCCGGCACTGGCTATGGCACCAGCCCGACCTCATGCACACAATAGACAACTCCACCACCACATGGCCACGCAGGCCAGGAGCGTCTATAATAACTAAATGCACATAAGATACAACTAATATTGTGTTTGTAGCTGGATAAGAGTCCAATGGCACCTTCCCCAAAACCCCTCAAAGGGGTATCCCACACATATTGGCAATAAGTGCCATGTATCACATACATAGGAGGCACCCCATCGGTTGATTGCCATGGCCCCACTGCAGCTCTTCTATATCTTGGGGATTGGCCCCTAGATGCGTTGCTTTTACATATGAACACATTCGCACAAGACTCCTCTCTTTTTTAAGCAAGATCCAAGAGGAGATACCATGTTTCCTCACCAATAATTTCCCCCAAGAAACAAACGACTAACCTACTGCAAGGGGAATCTCACCCTCTCAAGTATGGGTCAACTATAATTCAAACAATTGCTATGCTTTTCCAAGAGTTGATACCATATGTATGATCAATGCAATAGTGGATGTCTCATCGTGCACAAACAATTATGTTTCGAAATCAGCCTATGTGCTAGTATGCAAACAGCCTTTTCATGAATTCCAACTAATACATATATGCTTCATTGCAAGGATCTAGCACCAAGGCGAACCTTGTGCTACTAGATTGCTTATTTCCAAATAGGCCATTTTCTAAATGCTATGCATAGAAAAAAAAAACAGAATTTTTATTATTTCAGCCCTCAAACTCTTGCACAAAATCCTCCTCCCCCTCACCGTTTGAGATTTGCTTCGTTGCATAGGTGTATAGAGATTGTTTTGTCATGGTTTAATGTATAAAAAGCAATAAATTACACACTTTGACAAAAAGATAGGGCAAACTAAGGCCAAACCTCATGCTTTGCCACTACCATACATTCATAACCACTTATTATATTTTTTTGTATCTTTTAAGGTGCATTCCTATTTTTCTCTTATTTTCTCTCATTTTTCTCTATTTTTCTAATTAAAAATTGATATATTCTCAGAGCTATGGCTCTTGATTCTTAGAACAATAGAAATATAGATTTTATTGGCATTTTATACCATGTGTATTGGTTAATCCCACCTGAAAACACCAAAAATCCCATTTTTCTCATAAAATCGTGTTTTATGGATTTCTAAAAATTATTTCCAACATTTTGACTTTATGTTTTCTGATTTTTCCACTATGCAAGCATAGAACAAATGGTAAACATCATGTCTACCAATTTTCACTCCATAAGAACAACATTGGCTCAATCAAATATAAAAAACAAGCAATTTTCCTTTGTAAAATAGAATTACCAATTTTTTCCTTCTTTGCAAGTTTTAAAATCTAATGTGAGACCATAGATCGGCCCCCCTCATTCAAGGCTCAACCCACCTCTGGACAGCCAATTCTAGCCCTCCATCGATTCGGGAGTGATCCGGTACCATGTCGGACAAGCATTCACCACCCGATTGTCTTCTTAATTCTTCCCACATGAATTGCCTCTTGGAAGACAGTGAGGGAGGAGAGAGAAAGACTGGTTTTTTATCTTCATATTTAGGTAGCCATTGGAGAGGCCGAAGGCTGTGATAGGAAGTGTAGAGGAGAGGGAACTCATGTATGCAATCTATTGGGGAGGGTGGGGGGGTGCTTTGAAGCTCCACAAGCCCCCTCCAACAAATCGTTGCCTTATCCATGGCGTTCATTTCTTGCCTACGCTGAAAAAAATGGCGCCCCCCCCCCCCCAAAATTGATTTGGCGGGTGGAGACCCCAAAGGTCACACCCCCCTAATCCATTAAGTCTATTTTTACTAAGTCCCTTTTAGCTTTGGACCCTAGGCACGACCTTGGGCACCCCCATTCGATTGTTCGGTCTCCGATTTGGCCACTGAAAAATTCTGGGCATCTGTCTCAAAGTCCCGCAGCACTGTCGAGTCCTGTCTGACAGTCAGAAAATTATGAAAATTCCCCAACCGCCATTGGGTGGGTCTTTAAAGCACTTTTGGGGCATTGTCGCTTAAAATTGTACTAATTGTAGCTGCCGCCTTCGACGAAGTCTATTTTTTCCCTGAAATTCAATTTTTTTTGGCTATTTTTAAGCACTTCTCAGTGTAAAAAATCATCTGTCATTGGCGACCACGAGATAGGGCGACTCAGCCCCACCATCGAATCCCACGAATAGATCTGCACAAAAACAACCAAAGGAAGCATCAAGCTGATACAAAATAGATACGCATCAAAACATATCACAGCTCTCACCCTACCCCCTGGCAAAACCAAGGCAGGAAATCCACAAGGAGGAGCCCTAGCATAATATGACAAAAAGCCTAAAGCTAGTCACTAACCGATTGCTCCAACACAGCCAAGCTAAAAAGAACTATCAAAGAGGTCATCCTAAGTTGTGGTTTGAACTACCTACCTAAGGACAACTCAACTAGGAGCTCCTACTAGATGAGAACTCCTATAGCTTGATCGACAAATATTATCTTTTAGCACATTGGTCCTTTAGGCTCTTATTTTCCATACTCGGGTGTGTAAAAAGGAGGGAGCCAAGCATAGTGACCCAGGGAGAACAAGGCATCGGCCTCATGTCCTGTCTTGGTATCCAAAAACCTACCAAGCCCTTGCGAGGCAACACTTAATCCTTTTCTAATGCTCACTTTTATTTTCACTCCAACCTTCTCTTATTCTTATTTTTCCAGCTAGATGCCACCCCTAGGAAGACAAGGCATCGGCCCCGAGTCTAACTCATCCCCAGGAACCTATCAGGCCTTCGCAAGGCGATAAACAACTGCTCAAGGATTTTTCTTTCTTTCATTTTCTATATTTTTTTAAAAAAGGGGTTAGACCCCTTTTTACACACCTTTGTATATTCATAGATTTTCTCTAAGATATTTAGGGTTGCGCTTCTTTATATCATCATTTTAGTAGGATTTTCTAACTACCTCACACTAACAGGACCTCCTAGAAGGGGCACCTAGTAGGTCAGCAGAACATGGTCACTAGAACTTCCTTCGAAAATAGGTCTTTTAGTGCCTGACAATGCCTTTGCAGGAGGCAATGACTACTCAAACCTCCCACAGACATACCAAACCTAAACCTGGGACGTCATGCCTTGATTGTCGGTCCCCAACAATAAAAAAGATAGTACCGCCTTACACATGTATCGTTATTTGCTTAAGGGAAAAAAAACTCAGAAAGGGGACAAAACCACCTGGAATGGCCACAAGAAGCTTCTTCGCAGCAAGGCTCCCTCAAGCTACTTTGTCAACATGTATGATGCAATCACTAAAATAACAAGCCATTAAACGTACCTACACCAAACAGGCATAGGGCCCTCTTGGCCTAAAGAAATCAAACATTAAAACCTTAAAACAACTGGCCCTCTTGGCCTAAAGAAATCAGTCAAACCAGCTCATATAGATCCCTCCTTGGAAGAAGGCAGATATATGAAAATATACTCTATTCCAAGGGGAAAAATAGAGCTCTCAGTCCTAAACTAAATGCATCAAGTTGTGACCCATACCTCCTGCATATATAGCAAGAGATGTACGCATAACATGTTGTCTGACCAAACTATGGGTCTAGGATAATAGTGGTAGATGGGTCTTGGCTACTCTTTGCATTACCCATATCAACCATCGCCTGCCATATAATGCATGGTCTGATAACATTCCCCACAAATGACCAAGTCTTGTCTCATTATCAAGAGCAACATCCGGACTAGGACCACAGTTGAAGAAGAGGTCCTCTTCATAACCAAAATTGGCTAGTGAATCCTCAATCTGATTCCAAGAACATGAAATTAACTGAAGAGATACACTCTCAAATTCATCAAGTAGGGTTATAGCAATTCGATGATACATACGAACGATAGGATTCCAGACTATATGTGTCTCATTGAGTTGATTTAAGATTAGCTGGGAATCCCCTTTTACTAACAACTGTCAAATACCACCTTTCTTGGAAATATTTAGTCCCATCATCAAGGCTTTATACTCTGCCATGTTGTTAGTGAATCCTACCCCGAGATAAGTAGCTAATTTCATTGTAACTCTACGTTGGGGATCTCAGATAACTACTCCAAAAACTCCCTTTTTTATTAGGACCATTGGATGCCCCATCAAAATATAATGTGTACATCCACAATGGGTTTACATAGTCAGTCATCCAGACCTCCCCTATTCGTAATTATGATAGTCAAAATTCAACATATTGAGAAGATGAATTGATGGCTCCATCCCACCTTCATCATTAAAGACTATAGGTGTAATTTTCATGTGCTCCCCCTCCCACCCATACCTCCCCCCCATAAGAAACCCCCCAAAAGATTATTAAAAATTATTCAAATTTTTCTAAATTTTTTTACTCTCCCCCTGCCGCCTACATGGCGGGGAGAGAGAGAGAGAGAGAGAGAGAGAGAGGGAGAGAGTAATGATTGAGTGGGGGGCATGCAGCCCCCCCCCCCAAGTGGAGAGTGACGGCTGTAAATAGCCATCTCCCCTCCCCCTTACCACCTCCGCCCCCTCCCCCCCTTATAAGAAGCCCTTCCCCCCCCCCCCCCTCAAGAATCTGCACAGTGCGCCCCCCCCACCAGCTTCATCCACAGGAGGAAACCCCTCCCCCTCATCAATCTGCATAGCGTCCCCTCCAACAGTACACCCCCCCTCTAGCTTCGCACGGGCAGCAACGCCCCCCCTGTGGCCTTCATCAAAACCCCCCTCCCCCCCCCTCGTGATTAGCGCTGGAGAGAGAGAGGTGAAGAAGAGGGAGAGAGAGAGAGAGAGAGAGGAGAAGAAGAAGAGAAGAAGAAGAAGAAGAGGAAGAAGAGAGAGAGAGAGAGAGAGAGAGAGAGAGAGAGAAGGAGAGGGAGAGAGAGAAGGAGAAAAAGAAGAGAAGAAGAAGATGAAGAAGAGAGAGTGAGAAGAAGAGAAGGAGAGGGAGAGAGAGAAGGAGAAGAAAAACAGAAGAAGAAGAAGAAGAGGAAGAAGAGAGAGAGAAGAAGAAGAAGAAGAAGAAGAGGAAGAAGGAGGGAGAGAGGGAAGGAGAAGAAGAGAAAAAGAAGAAGAAGAGGAAGAAGAGAGAGAGAGAGAAGAAGAGAAGGAGAGGGAGAGAGAGAAGGAGAAGAAGAGAAAAAGAGGAAGAAGAGAGAGAGAGAAGAAGAGAAGGAGAGGGAGAGAGAGGAGAAGAAGAGAAGAAGAAGAAGAAGAAGAAGAGAGAGAGAGAGAGACAGACAGTTGGTGAGTAGAGAAGGTATCGAGGGCCATGTTTGAGGAGCCAGTTTGAGAAGCCATTTTTTTTCAAGCCACCCCCTCATCGGCAAAGGTCACCTTACTCACGACCTTTCCTTCCCAAGCCTGTCATCTTGAAGGCCCGTTAAGGTCAGGACTATCCAAATTCCGCATGGTAAATGGCTCCCAAAAAGAGAGTTGCGGGAAGTGTAAGTGCCAAAGCTACCAATGGTACTGGTAATGCGAGAGAGGCGAGCGGAGCGACCAACGCAACAAAAGCCCCTAAGATCACGAATCAAACCCAGGTTCTTGTGATATTATGGGCTTTATAATTAATTTTGGTTAAGCATATTTTGTATTACTTCAAGAAGAAGAAATAAAGGGGTAGCTACATGCATGGAACAAGAACGAGCCTTAAGATTTTTTTTTCTCCAAGTGATAGGTTGCATGCATGAAATGGTAGAGCATGGAGTTCGCATAAGTTTATATGCATAGAACAATAGCTTTTACACACATAGAATGATAAGGTTTTTGCATTATTTCACATAAAATAATAGCTTCTAAACCAGTTCAGTGCATGAATAGTCATCTAGAATTCATGCTTCACAATCGTGATTAAAATAAACACATGAAATGTTAGTTTCTACTCATAGGATGCAATTGTACCGTTGGATAGAAACCGAGACTTTCACATACGCAAGTCACATGAGACCCGGTGCATTAGGAATAAGTATTCATTGCCAGGCATGAAGAGAGTTAAAGGTCGTTTAGGAGGTACTAATATATTAAACGCACCATGTGCATGATGGGTAAGCTTGATTGGAAAATTATGCATAGTACTGCACTAAGAGAGATGGAAGGGATGCATACATCTAGACTATATTCTTAAGGCCTAGATGAAAAGTCTTGCGTTGCCAAGTGTGTTAACTGAACTCGGTTAGAGGGAGATGAGTAAAGAACTGGAAGAATAAAAGACCCTTGGTTGAGTTGCGAATAAGGCATGTCCATTGCCTTGGTTGACCAGTTAATGCTTTGAGTTAGGGTTAAGATACCATAAGGTAAAACCCAAGGGGAAAAGCAAGTCCAAATAAGTTAACTTACCAAGAACATTTTCTTGCAAGATCTTGTTTGAGATTATTGGGATCTCACCAAGTCGCAAACGATCCAGGATCGGATGCTGGGAGCATCCAGGAAAAAGGAATCACACCTCAGTAGTTGGTCGTACAAACGGCCTCCGAAATGTTCGTGATTGTACACTTAGGTACATTATTTGTACTCCTTTGCTCTAGGAACTAATTCAAGAAAAAACACTTAATACTTCAGGTTAAAAGCCTGGAGGAAGAGGTAGGAATAGTTGCCTCCGACTGTCTGCCTGGCCCTATCCAAGGGGGTTGTTAGCCACGCTGAGTATATGGACCTAACCCGCCGCGAGAGGTCTCTCCGTGGGTGCTTCTTGGAGCGAGAGGATGCTTGGGTGACAGGGGAGGCTCTCATTATAAATTCCTTGCCTCTGGATCTCGCACAAGAGGCCGACGTGACTCAAGATGGGATCTTGAGGCCCGTGTACTAGTCTACGGGCGGAACTTGGAGCAGCAATCCTGTAGATTGCTGGGATAGCCTTCGAGCATGATACTTGATGTACTCCGGGATTATGATAAATAAAGAGCAGATATTTGAAAAAAGAACTTGCTTGACATTGTTTTTGTGTCAGTGCCTAAGTTACGTGAAGGAACCAATGATTAAATTGATTAATTAAGGAAGTTGCTTTTGCATGTCAAACATAATGTGGTAGGTAATTAGATAACTAAGCAAACCGAGAAAAGTGCAGTGGACGTGACTTGGATCTGTCCTATGAAAGGGTGGTCCCGTTTAGCTAGGAACTTTTCTCAACGACGAGATAACAAGACTATGAAGACCTAGCACATCAGTAGATTTAGAATCCCGATTTATGATGTCTTAGGGGAAAGGAATGGGACTATGCCCTATGGCAAAGAGGTTGAGATTTGCATCCCTCTCATTTTCCATTCTCCATGAACCAAGTGCAGCATGAATCCGCTTTGACTCTGTTGTTTTCACGCAAAGTGGTTCATCTGGAGCTCGACACTAACTACTTCCTAGAGACCTTGCTGATAGGAAAGGAACCCTGGCTTCAGGTTGATCCTAAGTAGACACGGCCAGACACTTCTGCTCGGGGCAAACTCAGGAAGACCTAGATCGCAAACCCTGTGACATTCCTTGCGAGTGCCATGCGGAGCTTTCTAGACCCTCTTCCCGATGGGCTGTTAAGACATGTCCCACAAGCGGATGAGCGGACACGTTACAGTTGGTATCAGAGCGAACCAATGAGATCTAAGATTACAAGGGAACTTAATGGAGGAAAATAAAGGGAATAAGGGGATAGTCACAGGAAGATGAGTGGAATAGAGCAGTGTTTTCTGTTGAAAATATTTCTTTACTCACTTATGGATGCTGGGTTGCAGAGTCACAAAGCATGGAGCAAGTTCTTGGTGTTACAGGTCATGTTCATGACTGCAATGCATGCTTCGGATTATCATCAAAGGCTAGGCATGATGAATATTCTGGACCACATCTATAATCCTTTACCCCTATATGTAGAACAGAGATGGACAGGAGACTCAAGGATATACTACATAACAGCCTACCCACTCATGTACCTTCAGACCAACTTGAAGAGAATCAAGTGGATGGAGGATTTAAAGATCATGAAGCTATTCATCTTTTTCAAAGCTCACATAAACGCAACTTTGCACATTAACGATCGACAAGTCAAGTTGAACAAGTATGTCTATGAAAAAGTGACCCGGGTGATCTCTGCCGACAGGATCAAAGTGTTAGGGCGCTATGAGAAGAACGGATATCAAAGGAAGGGATACCCCAAGCTTCCTATGACTTACCATTTCCTGAAAATCCATGACCCCACTCCATATCACTATTCCGTCCCTGTAGCCAATTGTAACACAATCATATTTTCCCCAAACTAATGTATCAATCAGCTTGTCCTACTTATCCAAAAATAAATGTACTCAAAGGGTTATGCCCTCATGAATAAATAAGACCTTTTACTATTGCCTATCTTGATCATAAATGTTAACTATGGTGTTAAGTGATTAAATCACTTGGCTAAAAGCTGTGCTAGTCGTATTAACATAATATGGGGAACGTTTGATAAGATGTTAACATAAAGAATCTTATTGTCTAGACGCAACCCCAAGCGCAGGTTCCAAGTCCGACTCCTGCACTAAGTCCAGCTGTGGTTCAAGAGAAGAAGTTCCTTCTCAAAAAAATTAAGCCACTCGAGTTTGATGGCAAGGGAAGGACTGTTCAAGCCGATGCCAAGATCTAGTTGGATTGAGTCCATGGAGGACTATTTTGAGGTAGAAGGAACTGCACATGCTAACCAAGCCATGCTCCCCAAACTTAAGCTTACAGGCGAAGCGAGACTTTGGTGGAAACAGTGGTGCAAAGACCAAGCGATTTCGAAAGGGATAGTCACTTGGGATAAGCTTAAGGAAACTGTGCGAGGGAGGTATCTGCCACCTGTCTACCACACACAAAATATGAATGAATTCTATGACTTGAAGCAGCTAGGATTATCCCTGGAAGCATATTATTCAAAGTTCGTTTCACTCCTAAAGTATGCACCCCCAATGGATATGGCACAACAGGTGTCAAAATTTTGTGTTGGGTTGAATCCACCCATAAACACTCAATTGGAATCAATGCACCCAACGGATCTACAAGACGCACCCATTCGAGCTGCTCCAATCATACAAGAAGTGCAGACCAAACCAAGGAACAACAGGATTTGGCCTTACAAAGATCAAAATAAGGGTATGTTTAAGGCTCAGACCAAGAGAGTGCAGAGTTAGAACTAGGGCCAAAGAAAGAAAGCTAGGACCAATGCTATCAATAACTTTGTTCCAACACAAAGTAACGATCACAACCCATGTTGCTTCCATTGCAATGAGCCCGGACACTTCAAGAGGGAGTGTTCCAAGCTTTTAGTAGAGGACATCTCCAAGGGCAATTCCAAGGTCAAAATAGAGCCACTCATGGCCAAGGAACCACCGTTATGGCTAGAGGGAGAACCTCTAGTGTTTCCAACAAGGAGCTGGACGATGAAGAAGATCCATCTATGGATGCCGACATTGAGAGGGCAACGGTTCACGCCACTCTTCACAAGAAGGGTCCGAATGGCCAATTCTTGGTAATTCAAACTCCATCAAATTATCAAGGTAAAAGCTTCAAAACCCTGATTGACTGTGGCAGTACACATTCCTTCATTTCACCAATCTATGCAAAAAGATTAGGGATAGCTACAATAGACTCACCTACTTTACTTGTGGAATTAGCAAATGGTCGTAAGGTCACTTGTACTAGGCAAACTGCTAAGGTGAAATTCCTACTGGGTGGGAAACCACAACTTCGGTGAGATTCAGGGTAATGAACCTAGGTGTCCACGAATGTTTACTCAGAATGTATTGGCTAATACCCAATGATGCCCACATCCACTGTGGGAAGGGCCAAGTCTCCTTCCGAAATTCTAAAGGGGAACTAGTCATGACTCAAGGTGAGGCTGGTAAGCCAAAAATACAGTTGGCAAAAGCAACACAGATAATAAAAAGTGTTCAAAAGGGTCTACCTGTCTACCTGATTAAACTAAATAAGCTAGATTAGAATCAGAAATTTGGGAAAAAACCTTCATGGTTAAAGGAATACGCAGACGTATTTCCTGAGAATCCGACAGAACTTCCTCCTTAAAGGGAAGTCGACCACGAAATCAAACTTGTGCCAGGAGCCGCACTAGTCACAAAGAGGCCGTATAATATGTCCATTCCGGAAGCTATCGAACTGAAAGAGCAACTCAAGCAATTGTTAGACCAAGGCTACATCCATCCTAGTAGTTCACCATGGGGAGCTCCAGTGCTGTTCCAAAAGAAGAAAGATGGAACGCTTCGTCTATGCATTGATTACAGAGGGTTGAATCAATCAACCATCAAAAATAAATACCCCATTCTAAGAATAGATGAATTACTTGACCTCTTCAAGGAGCGAAGATCTTCTCCAAGATAGATTTCAGATCTGGATATTATCAGATAAGGATCAAGGAAGAAGATATCCCGAATACTGCATTCAGTACAAGGTATGGACACTTCGAATTCCTAGTGATGTCATTCGGGCTAACTAATGATCCTGCTACCTTCAACAAGTTAATGCAGGATATCTTTAGGCCCTATCTTGATGACTTCATACTCATCTTCTTTGACGATACCCTAGTCTACTCTAAATAGGAAAAATATCATGAACCCCAGCTTCGCATTGTTCTTGAAACAATGAGAGCACACAAGCTTTATGCCAAGAAGAAGAAGTGCGTATTTTTCAAGCGGCAGATTGAATATATGGGATTCATTGTATCAACAGAAGGAATTTCAGTAGATCTAGCTAGACGTTCTAGAATGGCCAACACCAACTTCTGTCAAAGAAATACATAGTTTTCTTGGGTTGATAGGATGGTACAGGATTTTCATCAAAGATTATGCTTTGATTGTATCACCTATGGCTGATCTACTAAAGAAGCAAGTAGCAATTGTATGGTCACTTGCCAAACAGACCAGCTTTGACAAACTAAAGCAAAGCTTAGTATCAGCACCCATCCTGAAACTTCTTGATCTTAGTAAGGAGTTTGAAGTAGTAACTAATGCTAGCACACTTGCTTTAGGATGTGTTCTTATGCAAGAAGGTCATCCCATAGCATATTCTTCAAGAAAATTGAAGAGCCATGAAAGAAATTATGCTACCCACGATTTGGAGGTGTTGGCTATCATCCATGCCCTCAAACTTTGGAGGCATTAAATGGATCTTCACCCAGAATGAGCTCAATATGAGGCAATGTCGATGGATCGAAGTGCTGGAAGAATATAATTTTAAAATCAAATATAGGCCTGGAAAAGAGAATGTAGTTGTCGATGCACTCAGTCGCAAGGCATTTCTAAATTCTCTTATTTTGCAAGATCCATCAACGGCAAGGTCTCTAGCCATAAAGGTATCAATGCCAAACAACCCGATTCTTGAGCTAGCAAAAGATGAGGCATATCATGACCCCGTCTATCAAAAAATGCTAAGGGAGATCCCCATCAAGGATCAAGACCCGAAGCTAAAGACGAAGTATCGAGAATTCTCTATCAGTAGTGGACTTGTCTACTTTAGGACAAGATTATGTATCCCCGCAATCCAAACTCTCAAGCAAAAGATACTTTGGGAAGCCCATGACTCCCCTTTCTGAGGACATCCTGGCTATGCCAAGACTCTTAATGCGGTTAGAAAGAGCTATTATTGGGAAAGGCTCAAGGCTGACGTTCTCAAATATGTCACGGAATGTTTGTCTTGTCAACACCTTAAGGCAGAACATGTCAAAATGTCTGGGAAATTGCAACCACTTGACATCCCACAAATGAAATGGGAGTTCATTAGTATGGACTTCATTGTTGGCCTACCCCAAGTTCAAGGAGGATACAACTCTATTATGGTTGTAGTAGATATTCTCACCAAGGTCGCACATCTCATCCCTGTCATGACAAACTATAAAGCTTCAGACATCGCAAGATTATTCATCAAGGAAATATTCAAACTGCATGGGTTACCCAGAAGAATCATTAGTGATCGTGACTCTCTATTCACATCACACTTCTGGAGGGCTATCTTTGAGACTATTGGAACTCAACTCTGTTTTAGTACAGTTTACCATCCCCAAATTGATGGTCAAACAGAATGAGTCAATCAAGTCATTGAAGATATGCTTAGGGCATACTGCTGTCGTGAACTCAAAAAGTGGATTCAATACTTACCGCTGGCTGAGTTTGCCTACAATGCTTCTTACCAACAAAGTATTCAGATGGCCCCTTTCCAAGCATTGTATGGGCATGATTGTCGTACCCCTTTGAACTTCTCAGACCCAACTTTGAGGGTAGAAGCTTCAAGACAGATGCTGGAAGACATGGACGATCAAATCAAATCAATAAGACAAGACATTCAAGTTTCCAAAGACAAACAGAAGGCTTATGCTGAGTTGAAACGGCAAGACAGATCCTTTGTCGAAAAGGTGATATGGTCTTCATCTACGTACACCCTAAAAAGAGTTCATTGTCCTTGGGAGAGTACAAGAAGCTAAGTCCAAGGTATTGTGGACCTTATAAGATCACTAAGTGCCTAGGGCCTAATGCTTACAGACTACAACTGCCCGCAACCCTAAAGATTCATAATGTGTTCCACATTAGCCTATTGAAAAAGTATCTACCTAATCCGAATCATGTACTTGATGATCAGCAAATTGTAATGCCTAGCCAAGGAGTCCTTGAGCTACGGCTTGATAGAATCTTGGATGTTAGGGAGAGGCATTTGAGGTCAAGGACCTTGAGAGAATACCTCATCCAGTGGAAAGATTATCCCGAAGAGGATGCCACCTGGATAGATGAAGATACTCTCAATCAACTATGCCCCCAGGTCCTCTCGAGATGAGGACATCTCGATTCCTCAAAGGGGGAGAGGATGTAATATTCCCGTGCTCCCCCTCCTCCTCGTGCCTCCCCCCCGATAAGAACACCCCCCTAAAAGAATTTTAAAAACTATTCAAATTTTTCTAAAATTTTTTACTCTCCCTCTCTCTCTCCCTGCCGTCTGCATGGCGGGAGAGAGAGTGTGTTTGTAATGATTGAGTGGGGGGCATGCAGCCCCCCCCAGGTGGAGGGTGACGGCTGTAAACAACTATCTCCCCTCCCCCTTACCACCTCCATCCCCCCCCTTATAAGAAGCCCTCCCCCCCCCCTTGGGAATCTGCACAGTGTGCCCCCCCTCCCCCCGTCAATCTGCACAGCGCCCCCTCCGACAATAGTACACCCCCCCTCTAGCTTCACACGGGCAGCAGCGCCCCCCCCCCCCTATGGCCTTCATCAGAAACCCCCCCCCCCCCCCCCATGACTAGCGCTAGAGAGAGAGAGAAGTGAAGAAGAAGAAGAAGAAGAAGAAGAAGAAGAAGAAGAAGAAGAAGAAGAAGAAGAAGAGAAGAAGAAGAAGAAGAGAAAGAAGAGAGAGTGAGAAGAAGAGAAGGAGAGGGAGAGAGAGAAGGAGGAGAAAAATAGAAGAAGAAGAAGAAGAGGAAGAAGAGAGAGAGAGAGAGAAGAAGAAGAAGAAGAAGAAGAAGAGGGAGAAGGAGGGAGAGAGGGAAGGAGAAGAAAAGAGAGAGAGAGAAGAAGAGAAGGAGGGAGAGAGGGAAGGAGAAGAAGAGAAAAAGAAGAAGAAGAGGAAGAAGAGAGAGAGAGAAGAAGAGGAGAGGGAGAGAGAGAAGGAGAAGAAGAGAAGAAGAAGAAGAAGAAGAAGAGAGAGAGAGAGAGAGAGAGAGTTGGTGAGTAGAGAAGGTATCGAGGGCCGTGTTTGAGGAGCCAGTTCGAGAAGCCATTTTTTTTCAAGCCACCCCCTCATCGGCAAAGGTCACCTTACTCACGACCTTTCCTTCCCAAGCCTGTCATCTTGAAGGCCCGTTAAGGTCAGGACTATCCAAATTCTGCGTGGTAAATGGCTCCCAAAAAGAGAGTTGCGGGAAGTGTACGTGCCAGAGCTACCAATGATACTGGTAATGCGGGAGAGGCGAGCGGAGCGACCAATGCAACAAATGCCCCTACGATCACAAATCAAACCCAGGTTCTTGTGATATTCTGGGCTTTATAATTAAATTTTGTTAAGCATATTTTGTATTATTTCAAGAAGAAGAAATAAAGGGGTAGCTACATGCATGGAACAAGAACGAGCCTTAAGATTTTTTTTTCTCCAAGTGATAGGTTGCATGCATGAAATGGTAGAGCATGGAGTTTGCATAAGTTTATATGCATAGAACAATAGCTTTTACACACATAGAATGATAAGGTTTTTGCATTATTTCACATAAAATAATAGCTTCTAAACCAGTTCAGTGCATGAATAGTCATCTAGAATTCATGCTTTGCAATCGTGATTAAAATAAACACATGAAATGTTAGTTTCTACTCATAGGATGCAATTGTACCGTTGGATAGAAACCGAGATTTTCACATACGCAAGTCACATGAGACCCGATGCATTAGGAATAAGTATTCATTGCCAGGCATAAAGAGAGTTAAAGTTCGTTTAGGAGGTACTAATATATTAAACGCACCATGTGCATGATGGGTAAGCTTGATTGGAAAATTATGCATAGTATTGCACTAAGAGAGATGGAAGGGATGCATACATCTAGACTATATTCTTAAGGCCTAGATGAAAAGGCTTGCATTGCCAAGCGTGTTAACTGAACTCGGATAGAGGGAGATGAGTAAAGAACTGGAAGAATAAAAGACCCTTGGTTGGGTTGCGAATAAGGCATGTCCGTTGCCTTAGTTGACCAGTTAATGCTTTGAGTTAGGGTTAAGATACCATAAGGTAAAACCCAAGGGGAAAAGCAAGTCCAAATAAGTTAACTTACCAAGAACATTTGCTTGCAAATCTCATCACTAGACTTGACTAGTATGTCAGAATGTTCCTTGTCCTTCCCTCAAGGTTTGACAATGTCACCCTTACTAAAGGTTGTGATTATCCTCACACCTGCCGGTAGTGTCAAGTGTATCCTCTATGCTACGTAATCAGCCTCACACTTTGTCACCCTTTTGAAGGGTCTTCCTAGGAGGGTTTCTTTTCCACAATTAGCACTATTTGGAGGAACATGGAAGAGGATAGGCAAGCTTTACATTTCAATAGTTACAAGGATTTTGCACTTCCCTATAAGTGCTAGTGAATGTCCCCTGTAAGCCTCCTATTATGGACCTTCATGGGACTTCAAGTCATAACCTATCATAAGGCATAGAAATGGCACAATGAAAAGGCACATAATATATATCAATAACAAATCTTTGTATTCGTGTGTACTGAGATCTAGGACTTAACTCATTAGCAAGGTCTTAACACATCCTTTTCTATCAAGATGGTCAGTGTCTATAATAGAATGACTTGGGGCTCTTAATACACCTTTTCCTATTAATCTAGTTAATATTTGCTAGACTCTTTTCTTTTATTGTTTTCAATTCCATTTCACCTTCAACTCAATTACATTTCAAGATGGAGGCTTCCAAGTCCTAACTTTATTTGGCTTGGTTCTTATGTCTTTGTATGTCAAGCTTTATAGATGCAATCCCAAGTTGTCACACTGTTGGGGACAAGACACGGTGGCTCAACTATCACCATGTTGTGCCATGCCTTAAGGGAGATAGTCTATTGGTTTGCACCTTGTGTAGTTTCTCTCTTTCTTCAAGCCTTTGCTTTGGGCCTTAGGGACTTGGATCTCTTACTTCACTTACCAAGATGCTTTTCCCTCATTTCCAAGTAAAGTACTTGGGTTGCCTTCTTTGGCCTCCTTGTTGCTTACCTTAGACTTAGACATGCTAGTTGGTTCAACTTGTTTTTTTGCAAAGAAGGTGTGATCTTGGTGCATGACACCTCTTTGGCTCTTTTTAGCTTCATTTGGAGTTGTTCTTCGGGAGGCATGGACTAAGTTTTCACACTTAGAGGTCCAGATTCTTGGCATCAGAAGTAGAGGTATCAAGTTATTATTTGAGGTGACACCCCTATTTGAAGTGCTTGGCATGTTATGAATCCATAGGATCAGAATGACAACACCTTTCATTGCTTGTAGCCTAAAAGCTAAGACCTTAATCTTTGCTAACATTGAGTATGGTTCCAACGTGTTCCATAGTCCAAAGATGTTCACCTTAAGAGTGAGTTGGAGAGTTCTTCAAGGCTCAACTAGCAAGGTTTCCTTCCATGGTACTAGGTCACCTTGGTTAGACCATATTGCAATCACTCCCTCATGCTCTCCCCCTTTCAAGGCTTCAACCTCTAACTTATTCTATCCAAGCTCATAAGGGTTTGTCTCTTCAGGTTCAAAGGTGTAGCCAATGACTCCATTACTAAAGTGCACTTGGTTCGTACTTTGATCCAATTTGGCTAGGATAGGGTTGGCCTTAGATCTTTCACTTTTCAACAAATATCATGCCCAGGGGGCATCACAATGTGGGCATCACACTATGTCATGTCGTTGCATCGTGTTGTGTTGTGTCATGGGTTGTTTCATCCTATTGTGTTAGAATATCCTTTGTGTCCATGAGGCTTCTCCCCTATTAAGCTAGTTTGCTTCACATTGGAGTTATTATGAGACCAAGTGTTCTAGACCTTCACAAGACTTCAAGTCATAACTTGTCATGAGGCAAAGAAATGGCACTATGGAAAGGAACATAAGATATATCAATAAGGAATCTTTATATTCATGATATAGAGAGATATAAGATTAAGGCACATCTCAATACTACACCCTCAGGACACCACACATATGAGGATTCACCATTAAGCCTAGGGAATCATATAAGGATTCACCACTACGACTACTCCCTATATAGGTGCATCTGTAGGCAATGCCATGGTATACCTACAAAGCCCTTACATCCCTCTTCCTCCCCCCCCCCCTCTCTCTCTAAGTATGTCATCTTCTTTTTTCATGAGATCTTCCTCTCCACCATCATCACACCAATCAGTTCCCTATCGACATATCAATACCCAACACCAACAATAGCCACATGATCGCCAAACTACAGCTCACCAATCAAACTGGCCAAGGCTCACCTAAGTGTAATACATCCACATCAATGGACATATCATCCTCCACACCCAACTCCATGATACCATCAGTAGTGTAAGTTATTAATCTCATTACATGTCACCTCTACTCAATCAATAATACTTTCAGCTACACTACTTGCTAATGTTTTATGGCCATGACTAGGGATCACCACTTCATGTTTATGCATATTATTCATTTGATCATTAGTTATTGTGGTACATGTAAATGATTCATCATTTGATATTTGCTGAAAGAAAATAAACTAAATGCTTCCTCTTGCAAGCTAGAAAGTAAGCTAGCTTATACCTCTTCACTTTAAAGCATATGTAACCTCTTGCTACTATTGTTACGACTCGTATGTATGATGCTTCTTCTAGGTAATGCTAGTGTGATCTTATTCAACTTCTACTTAAAATGATTGTTTATACATCTATTTATACTTAAATTCTAGTTTAAATTATTTTTTATACATCCATTTATACTTTTCTATGTTATGATTCGTCTTCCAGTTTGTTCTGTTTTAAACATATCTACCCTCTACTAGATATGATAGTTCTTGTAGGGTGTGTGTCTAGATGTGTATTGAGATTTGATCAATTATCTTTAGAGGTAGTCTCTCTCTCTTTCTTCCCCCCTCTCCCCAAACACAATCCCCACCACCCCTTTTTGGTATTTACCTTTCTAAACCAATGGGGTGGAAATATTTCATCCTAATTTCACATGTTTAGCAGATGCCAACTAAATGCAAGCTACAAGATTGTGCATAGTGTCTTTCCTATGATGCCATTCATTATAAAGTATCAACATGTTATTACATGTATATTTATGTCAAACACCAAGTCATCATCTATTTTACACATCATCCCATACACATTTGCAAAAGAGTATTCATCAACCCATGTATTTTAAGAATTATATCCCACCCTTCGGAACCTTCATCAAAAAGCATATAGACCTCTTCTATTACTACCTAACTTTTTAATTCAAAAATTAGGGGTGGTGCAAAGACATGAAACATAATTAACAAATAGATTCCAAGCACTCTAAGTGATTAAGGATATAGGATTTAGGGTTGTATCACATCCACTCCTCTTCTTAAAATGTACATGAACCATCAAAAATTTACCCTCAACCTTTTGATTAAGTACAAAATAGAGGTTGCAAGGTAACATGAAACCAAGTAACATATAGATTAGAAACAAATGCATCCATATCTAGTTGTTTAAGAAATATTCTTTATTGCAACTCTATAGCAATAATGTAGCTCAATGGATGCAACATTATGATAAGTTTTCTTACTATCTAGTCACCACAATAATGGGTCAATAGCTTGTACTTCAATCAAAGACTCTAAGGCTCCAAATGATACAAAGCCTTCAAAATTATATATGAACTATAGCCTTTCCAAATTTACTATGAAATGTAGTCTTTCCTACAATGATGACTCTTTCCAAGTTAAAATGTATCAATATTGATAAATAATTTTGGAAACTATGTGCTTTTGTGATGTTAGTGGACCTCAAAAAGTGCAATATTTGGTAATTTCTTCTCTAAAAGATTGGTCGTGATGTTTGCAAATGCAAGAATGGATTAAAACAATTGAATACATGTTTCAATATATGTTGGGTGACATATCAATATCTACATATGATACAACATGGGTAGCAATGGTGCCTTCTTTAGATGATCCAAGAAAACCTCAGTTCCCACAATGCCTTCATTGGACTGTGAAGAATACATTTCCAATGGGACCATCGGGTGATCATGAGATTTTGTTGGCCAACAAAATAGTTTGTGGCACATTGGCTTGTCGAATGGCTCTAAAAACATGGAACATTGGCCAAAATAATGTGCATAAATGTGTGTAATATGTACACACTCAATGAAGTGTTTGTAACTTCTAGGATTGTGATTAGTTTAGCATGACTAACACAATTAAGTAATTAGTGCATAATAGTGTCTTTCAATTTTGAAATAAGTTAACTCATAGGCATATGGGACAGTGTTTAGAACTAACATCGGTAACATTATGTTCTCATAGCTCTCACTTGTACATTTATGAGAATGCTTCTATTTACTATTTGAAGTCTTGTTATTCTTAAGTGTGTGCCCCAAAAGAAGATTGCAAAGGAGGAAAAAACCTCAAGAAAGTTGAGAAAAGTTGTGGTTCTAGTCTTAAGAGAACCTAGACCAATGTGTCTATGAGACTAAAGAAGGATCAATTTAAGAAAAATTTTAGATCAGGTACCAAGAAGGAGATTCATTGAAAAACAAGTTAAGAGTGAGAAGTTAGATGAATTTAATAATGTCCCTCTTAGCTTATTCATGTTGGGAGTTGCAAGAATATGTGCAAAATTGACAATACAAGAGTTTTGAGAATACGATTAAGTGATGTACATGATGGTATTGGAGGGAGTGAAATATAGAAAGATACTTCTAGATCAATGGAACTATTCTTGCTTTTGTGGAACCATTATTCTCTTGTATCTCTCTTCTTTCTTAGAACTATTCTTAGTTTCATAAAAACTTATATCTTCTCTTGTATCTCTCTCTTCTCTTGCACTTCATCCTTATCTTGTGCATCAATCTTGAGCTCCCATCTAGGCAATGATATTCACATCAATGTGTGTATTAGAGTTAAGGGGGAGCTCACACTATCTCACTAGCTAAGGGGGGGGGGGGGGGGGCGGGGGGCAATGTGTGTATTAGAGTCAAGGGGGAGCTAACACTATCTCACTAGCTCTCTAAATCATTAGTTGTTTCACCACAAATCCTTATCTCACTATGGATCCATGGCCACTTGAACAATGCTTTTTCTTTTTCTCACATTCATAGCTTTGTTAAAACAACATGTATATGAAATTTGAGGGAGTTCCCAAGTGAGTTGTAGTTGTGCAACTAGCTACTCCAAATATCCTCTAAGATTATGTCTTTAGCCCTATATTTGGTTGCTATAAAGACATGCTATTTAAAAGTAATTAAAGCTTTATATATTTGAGTGCATTGATCAATTTAGTGGCTAATATGGATGAATTTATACAGTCAATAATAGATTAAAAGTATAAGAAAACCTAGGCTTGAAGTTCTAATAGCATTTGAAATAAATCTACATTAAAATTATAATAATTTAATTTCTTAAAGAATTTTTTAATTCTATGCACCAAGAGTCCATAATATTGAGTATATAATACATTTCATATGCAATTTCATATGCAAAGATGTCAAAAAGTATATTATGCTTAAGTGTGTGTTCATGAATGTATCCATTGCATACTCATTCTTGAACTCATTTACCCATTAATATTAGGATACTTTTGGGAAAACTTTTTTCCCCTATCGTTTCACTCTAAAGGGTTATCATTTTGCAAATCAAGAAAGAAGGAAATATCTCTAGGATCTAGTTGAAGGAGGTGAGTCCTTGGAGAAGGCCTAAATGAGGGAGGTGACTCATACAAGAAAGTCAACTTTCCTCAAGAGAAGGATAGGAGAACTTTGCAAGTGATAATGTACTTGATTCCAAACAAATATTGCAATACATTTTAGGGACAAGGGAAAACTTATGATGACAAGAAGTAGGAAAAATAATAAATTATTTGTGAACAAGCCAAGTATTGCATTCCTGAGAGCCTACCCTTGAGTGAGGAGCAATGTTGGACATTGCAAGGGTATGTGTTTTCCACATCTCATTGTATGGCCATATGCACATATTACACATTTCATACCCAATGAAAAATTTTATAACTCCATGATACAAATTTTATTAGATAGGAAATTAAGTAATCTAATGCATATACTTTAACAACCTATTTATTAAATAAACAAGGTATGTGATTATTATACTCTATATATTATTTTTAAGTATACAAATTTATCTTGTTTAAATTGCAAGTCTATCTAAGAAGTTAAATTTGTGAGATAGAGATGGAATTGTATTAATCCTAAAGTCAACTATACAAATCTATTTGAAGAATAAAGTCATCAAATGGAAATGCAAACTACTCTTGATCATACTAAGTCCTTAGGTTATTAATTTCCCATTTAGATTTCTTTTCTAATCTCTAAAGCTTTTTCTAAAGAGATAAGCCACATTTTTTCTTTTGAGATGGCTGTACAAGTGTACTATGTATAGTGCAAGATTGTATCATTCCTGAAGAATATTTGGTACTAAAGAATCTACGTGGAAAGAAGAAAGTTTATAATATGGATTGAGCTCGTTACTTGTGGATATGTCATCATTTGTTGATAAGGCACCATATTATAGAATATATTTTCTACCCCTTCCATTTAAACCATTTTATCTTCTGGTAACACATTGTCATATTTATATGATACAATCTAATGTGTTTTGATGGCAACTAAACAAAATAAATTTGGGTGAATATTATTTCAGCAATGCTCAAATAGTGGGTGTTCAAGTCCTTACAAAGAAATCCCTCACCTTCATATTTGCTATAAGCTTAGCATCTCCTTAAGTAGAAAATGCCATTTTAACTCAAGGATCTTTGTACATAAACTCTTTAAACCTCAAATTTAACCACCCCTTATTTAGAATATTGTGTAATCTACAAGTCACATAAATTGAAAGTTTATCACCAATTGAAATTGTCATAATAGGATAGATTTACAAGAAGTGACCACCAAGGGAGTATTCTAGCATGTATATTGCATGATAAGATACATTTACAAGAAGTGACCACCAAGGGAGTGTTATAGCAAGTAGATTGTATGATAAGATACCTTTATAGGAAGTGACCACCAAGGAAGTTATGTAGAAAGTATATCTATGTAAAGCACTACCAAAAGACATTTGAAAATAGTCTTACTAAAAATTTAAGGTTTGAAGGCCTTATCACACACCATCTCTTAGCAACCTTATCATGAGGATTTTGAAAATCTCACCAGTATGTTCTCATACACAAAGTGTTTGAAATACCTAGAAGAATTCATCACACGCTCACGCAAGAGTATAATCTTACAAAGTTTACTTATCACGATAAGGTGTTGAAAGTCTACTAATATACACTAACACATATTTAGGTGTAGAAAGTACCTAAAAGAGTGTTCACATGCCCATTCATGACTAATTATAACAATCTCCTTCAACAATATGGTGGAGGATCACATACATGAGACATACACATGTATCACTAGAAAAGTCATTACTTGAATGAGGGTGTCTACTATCATATAAATATTGATGCAAGGTGAAGACCTTACCACCAAAAAGAGTACGTTATGTAGTCCTCGAGGACAATAGTATAAAAATAAAGAAGCAAGAGAAAATGACTTCATCATACAAGGGGTATCCTAAATATATGCATTGATGTACATCTATTAGTGTAGATTTCATCAAGTTGTAGTCCATATTGTATAACACATTCTAGATAGAAGTAAGCTACCTCAATTTAGAATACAGGTGTTCTAGCACATTTATTGAGATTGGACATATGCATATAATATCATTGCTCTCGATGCCAAAGGAGGGACATATTGGCTAATAGTGCCTTCAAGCTCCTAAAACATGCATTCAAAATCAATTAACGCAATGCTAGACAATTATTTTCACCAATTATTCCTTAGCTGAGATAAAAAGCACCATATGCCCTTATTAGTGGGCTCTACTTCACTATAACACAGGTAGACATTGTTGGTCTTATGCATGACCTAACTATCATCTTAATTTAATCCCCTAATTCAGTAATGAGGAAAATCCCCTAAAGTCACATGCAAAAGGCTAAAAATGATATGTTTCCAATACATTTAAAATAATGTTTTTCAAGCAAGTCATTATACAATTGACCCTTCTAAAACATCCCTCTTGGGGTTCACTACATAAACCCTTAGTATCACAACCATTCAAGGCCTAATTTTCAAAACCCTTTTCTATAAATTTATCTTTAATAAAGAACACCCTTTTCCTATTAGACTTGTGAACATGCCTACTAAATGGTATCCTTCTGTATGTGAAACATTTCTAAAATATATATTTAGAACTCCCTTTTGTTGAACCCATGTTATAGACTTACATACTTATGAGTGACCCCCCTACTCCCAAGAACATCCATTGGTCATAGGCTATAAAGTATCCTAATTTCATTTGCAATAGTTTTCATTGTCATTTTAGTAATAATCGATTCAAGTAGGTTGTCTCTAGTAAAATGAGAAAGAAATTGTGAATAAGGTTTAAAATACCCTTAAGTGGAATACTCATTTCATATTTATATCCTTCTACTTTAATCATAATGGAAAATGCATTTATAAAGTCCTTACATAATTCTAAAATGAGAAAGCGATACTTATATTTATTATGATTTGCATAAGAAGAACCCTTTAAAGGACCATTAACCATGCAAGGGAAACCTTTACGCAAGAATTTGTCTCATGGAAAAAGGAAGAAGAAATTCAATTTTGTACCCCAAAAAATACTAAGTTGGGGAAACACATAAATGAACCTTGTGAGGAAATTTTGCAAGATTGCTAGATAGGTTTCACATCCATCCAAATAACTCCCATGTATGTACACATTTAATTAAGGAAACACACAAATAATCCTTAGGAGGAAATTCAATGTGTTACACAAGTTTCACATCCATTTTAACTTTACCACACCAAATCATTTTTTACTTTCATAATCACAAATCTAAAAAATAATATGAAGTCTCTTTGGTTGATGTGTAATCCCACCCACAACACCTTTTTTGAAAGATGCACCTAGTTCATTGGGGGGGGGGGGGGGGGGGGGGGGCCGCGGTGCGGCGATGCATGTTGCACAATTTACCAACCATTTGGCATGCCTCCATGCAAACCTAGTGATGATATAGATATTGGAAGTGATTATTTAAAAGAAGAGACCAACAACATATACTGCAATACTCATCTACCACTATCAAGGACCCAATCTATTGATATTTTATTGCCTAGAGAGAGAGAAGAGCACACTCCACCATCAAGAAGAAGCTACAAAATCTACTACTCTTTTGATCATTGTTACGAGACCCACTCTCAAGAAGTTGTAGCTATCAGAAGTGCCATTATTGGCTTCCAATTTCCCAGCTATTGCTTAGTCAAATGCCAACCTTCACTTGAGATAGAACCTTGGTTGGAAAGTGTTTACGAGGTTAAAGGGTTAAGGGCTTAGGGTTTATGGTAGAGTGCCCTGTTGGATTAGGCTAGGAAGAAATGTGATAGCATTAAAGATTATACCAACGTGTTTAAATCCACATGGAAATAGAACACAACAAGTAATCACCATGCATTCCTTACATGTGACTATATTTGTGTGTGTTAAATGGGTTTTTTTCTTATAAACTAAATGTGTATATATCCAAGAACTTTTATTTTAACCTATGGGTGGGGTATTGTCATAGTGTTATTCTTAATTATTAGAGGATAAACAAATAAAAGAAAGTAAGCATGCACACACACATAGGGAGGATCAAAGGCATTCAAATTGCTAGTTTGTGGAGCACATAGAGAAGCAACCATTTGCTTCCATCTCAAAGGTATGGTGTCTTCTTACTTTGGTGCTATGAATCCTTATTTCTTCCTGTTAATGGTCCAAGAAACAAGCTTGTTGTCTTGTTGGGGTTTCTACCAAAATGGGTGTTTTCTATGCAATGAACACTATATTTCATGTCGTTTTGAACTATCTAGAGTTCTTGCATAATGAATTTTTGACACACACTATTGTTAACACATAAACTCCTTATGCAAACTATACACTACATGTTTTCTAGCAGATAAGAGGAGAGTAGAAAGAAAAGGCAAAGTCAAGAAAACATCAAAGAGATGAGTGTCTATATTTCTTTTGATGTTTGTTTAGATTTCTCATATTCACTGTTGTTAATTTGTTATTTTATTGATCAAGTGGAAGGATGTCCATGAGAGCCATTGCTGGGCACCATTAGGATATTTTGGGGACTAGTGTGAGGATGTGTTGAGTATATGTGTTGCTTATGCATATGCACATAGCATATACATTGCCTATGTATGTGTATATGGGGTATATGTATATACACTATACGTAACCTATGCCTATGTGATGCATGTGAATAGCCTACATAGCCTAGCCTATGTGTGTTCTATGCATGGCTTGTGTGTAGCCCATGCATAGGCTATGCACGAACTATGTATGGGTTATAGTGTATGTGTTAGCTATGTGGGTAATCTATGTGTATTTGGGGCATATGCATATACACTATGCATGTAACATATGCATGTGTGCATACACAATGGCATGCCACTAATTCTAATGTGATGTGCTTTTGTAGATGTATTTAATCATCCTACTGTGAATCTTGATGTGAATGGGATCGTCATCTCAAAATCTAGGCCCTAATATTGAGAGAGAGAGAATACATCTCATGAGAAATTTGTGGCATTTATTAATGCCTTTTTTGGGCATCCCCCTTCTATAGCAAGTGAGCTATATGATTTTATGACCAATCCTTCGCCTTCTTAGCTAGCAAGTAGCCTCATGATCCCCAACTAGAGTTGCATCCACATCTCCATCATGTAAACAATCCCAACAAAGTACTAGTAGCCATGGATGCAAGTGTAGAGGGAAAGATCATGGTAGGAGATGTCTAGCAATTTGTTTTGGTGGGAGTGATTGTAACCCCTTTCAATCAAAATCCCAACCACATGAAGAAATACTAGTTGAAGCTAAGCAAGAAGAACATAAACCACCCATGTACTACACATTGACTAGCATAGGTGGAGTCTTCCAAGACCATTAGGGAAAAGAACTCGTGAGCTTCATGCAAAGCACAATACAAGCTAACCATAGAGATTGCTTTAGGCCATTCTCTAGTGACCAACACAAAGCAAGGTGGAGTGTGGGATCTTCAACTCACAACAAAGCTAGGCACAATGAATCCAAATGGAGCGATTTAGATGGTCACATTTTGGATCATAAGGTGTTGATATATGGGAGGCAAAGTTTGTAAGTATTTATATTTTGCCTTTAGTTTTTTTGTTCTTAAATATGTGATTGGTTTTGTTTTACTAATGGTGTTTTTATTTTGCAGTTTAACATTGTGAGTCAAAATCCCACTTGCTATGAGACTACCTATAAGCATCATAATAGACTCAACACATGGACTCACTTATATGCAAAGGGTGTCATCATAAACATAGTGGCAAGAAATTATAGTTTGTAGAATGTGTTAAGTGTTTCTTTTAACTTTTCTAATAGAGCACTTGGTCATTTCATATTTGATATCTATAAGGGCAATAATATAATGTAGCGAAAATAGAGGAAAGGAGCCAAGTAGGAAGCAATGCAAAGCACAACAAGGAGGATGATGAAGAGGGTAATGAGCAAGGGAGAGAAAATGATGACACCTCCTACCTCAAGATATGATCCATGTACATAGTACAATACATAGGTTGCTCTATACTAAGAGTCACAAAGGGTGACTTCAAACCAACAACTCCCTAGTTTTTTGGGGGGCACTGGTGTACATTTATTTTTTTGGGAAAATACATGTGAAAATTGCAAACCTATTGTGGTTCAATTATCTTCAAAATTTTCATGAAAATTACAGACATAGCATGTTTATATATGTATTATAAGTCATGCTTTTTTTTGACAAATACATGCAAATTTGGATGTGAGTCTTCCAACATGAATGTTAGCACAATGTTAGACTCATCATGACTGCATTATCCACACCATTTGCGATTGTCCTACTATAATGCTAAAGAGATGTCTCACTTACATTATAGTCAATGGAGGGGTAAGGAGAAAACAAAAATAGATCCATCACAAACTTAACATACTATCCAAAACAAAAAAATCAATGAGGCATTCCTCTTTATTACATAAAGGCATTACTTTCTCCAAATAATAACTACATACATGATTAACAAATGTTCCAATAAACAATTTGAACATGGGCTATGATGATTTGGTTTTGAGGTGTAAGAACTTAGTCATCAAATGGAGCCCTTATTGTCATCTCTCCACTTAGATCATTGTAACTTGCATTTAGAACAATGGTAACAACAAGCGAAGTAGCAATAATCAAGAGCATGGCTTCATATGTTAAGAGTCATTTCCAAGATAAAGGCAAAGAAAACTTTCAATTAGAATCAAGATCACCTTACTTGACAATGTTAGCCTTATTTATTACTCAAAATCTTTGTGAGGTCGCTTTGGTACCTTTGTGTTAGCAAAGACATGTTCCACTATCAAGACATGTTCCACTATCTTTCTCACCATTTACATGTTGTGCTTAAAGTGAAATTAAGCTTCAATTTATTCCCCAGCTCATTTTGCCATATGAGATGTGCAAAGACTCATAATTCTCATCAAATACCAGTTTAACTTTAGAGGAAGAGCATGTGGTATGTGAGAAGCTAGCAACTATGAATTAGTGTAATCTAGTCATATCTTGTGATGAAAGTTTATGAAGTGGTGCCTCTAAGTTTGATCTCATCAAGCCCATGATGAAAAGAATCATCATGTATGTGACTACACTCATGTTAAAATAGCAATATTAGGATGGGTGGATATAGATATCTAAGCATAGGGGAAAGGGGGATTGTCTAGGGTGTGATGGGGACTAATCTCAATATGGTAAAAAGATGCAACATAAGTTTGCCAAATGGTGAGATTAGAGATGGATCATGGCTCACATATCTACTCCAAGCCTCTCCTTTAAGTTGAGGCTCAAGACTAATTTGTGCAATTTCCCTAGTGTTGATGTCTTTTATAATGCTATGCTTAAACATGGAGCTTTAGGCTCCAAGATGTCCACTAATTCCTTTTTCTATTTTTAGCATGAAGGAGTCTCACATGGTGGCCATCATACCAACCATCCTATGGTATTGTTCCTAGCTTTGCTTTAGAAAAAGAATTAGTGGGGCAAAAGCTAGCAATGGAAAATGAGTGCAATACATTAGTAAGCTATTATAAAAGTGTATCTAGTGGTGCCTATAGGTTTGATATCAAGAAGCTTGCAATACACATCATCCTCACATATGTGTAGGCATGGCTATAGGTGAAAGGAATGATAATATGGGTGGAAATAAATGTCTAAGCGCGTGGAAGAAGGTGGTGGTGATGGAAAATGAGTATATGTCATGTGCTCCAATGTATCAAAAGGTATTTAGACACCATGTATGTGATTTCATTAAAAGAAGACTAATTTTAATGTCCACTCTTGTTGACAATAGTCCACCTTTTAAGACCTTGCTTATGATTTGGGAAGCCAAGAAACTGTAACTGGTGCAAAAGCAAGTTCAGATTTGGTCCTCTCAAAACTTTAATTGGATGCATCATGTTACCGCCCATGTGTTTTTCCCCTATATGTGTGTCAAGTGAGTTTGGGGGAGACAAATGCAACATCGCATCATACAATTTACACTAGTGGCCCTCTTACAACTAGATTTTGCCAACTGAGCTTTAGACCTTGAGATATGTCCAACATATAACTGTTTAATTGACTTCGATTGTTGTGGCAAAGCATTGATTAGTGCACTTTGTTGATATGTTTGCAAAATGGATTGTTGGAAGAGGGGGAAGCATGTTTTTCCCTATATAAAACCTTGGCATTGAACTCAATATACAATATTCAATTCTCATTAGGATCCAAATGTCAATGCACTGCCAAGAAACAAAGCTCAAGTGGTAGCAAAAAAGTTGTAATAAACCCAAGGTCACGGATTCCATTCTAGCAAGCAGTGGTGTGGCACCTTGTATGTTGTACGATGAGGTAAGTTGATTGCAGCTCCACTTGGTCACAAAGATGGGACATTGTGCTATGAACACGTGTAAAATGCATGGTGAAGGTTTTGGGCACCCCTAAACCACAAGTACTGATATAAGCCCCAATATTCAATTTATACAAAATCATTTGAAGTCTAAATGTCAACAAACTAGTAAGGTTATCACTGTTCCACTTCCTTAAGAAATTTTGTAAGGGGGGCTACAATCAAACAAAAGCTTTTAACACAATTTTGCAAGTACATCATCCTGGTAAGGCAAACTGAATCACAATGTTTGTTGGATTATTTTAGAAAGAAGGTCATTATCGTAAAGGAATAGAAGCCATAATTCATTGAAACAAACCATATTTTCTAATATTATTTTACTTCTCTCCAGTAACTTATCTGTTTCAACACAATACAGACGAATGTGTATGCTATCTATGCAAGTAAGTCACATAAAAAACTTTTTTGAGTACATTATTGAATTAATTCATCAGTCCTAGTAAACCATTTTATAACCACATCTGTTTCAGCAAAGTACTGACAAATGTGTATGCCAGATATGCCAGTAAGTCTCGAATCTAAAACTTTATTGTGCACATCCATTTTATAACCAAGGCAACATGTGAGGTGTTTCTAAAGTATTAAGAAGCCATCTTGAACATGCATACACTAAGTGAGCTGCTAGACTAACCCTCAACTAGCCAAGCTTTGTCAAGGCAGCTCAGAACTGAATGTCTTGGCCATCTCCTGAACTACCAAAAAATGTTTGTACACTTGGCAAAGCCAACATTAATCAAAGTATGAATCAGAACCACTCCAAGCTCACATCCATCAAAATATGCCCAACCAGGACCTAAACAATGGACAAAAAGCCAATCTACCACTGTAATTTCAACTGGGACTTTAATAAAGCTGTTGGGCATTTCTCCTGGACTGCCAAAACATTGTGGCATTTATACTGACTAGAATATTGTTTTGCTGTTAAGTTATAAGGTTGTTATTCTGCTTTGATCATTTTAATTCCAGGGTCTATTGACTGTTTGCAGTATCTCAGATGAATACATCTACATTGGAGCTTTCCAATGATGTTTAAGTCAATGGAAAACAAAATAAAAACAATGCAAATTCAGCTTGAAGAATGGTGAAGCTGCAAGACTCCTCTATGACTTGCTCCACTGCTTTGTAGAATCAAGGAGGAACCCCGGTTAACAGTTATATATTAGCAGTTAACAAGAGATGATCGCAGACATATCAAAACAACAGTACACAAACAGTCTATGTGTGGGTATGGAGACTTGGAAAACTCGTGATCTATTTAAAAAATGACACTATTAAATTCTTACAAGCTATCCCAACATGAAGGGGATTTATCACAAACCGAAAACAAGACTTCAAGTAGCAAAGCCTGCTAAGCTACTGCTCATACTGATCTGCTGTCCCATTTTCATCATTTGCAGCCGCCATCAGTTCATCAAATCGCTCTGATTTCTTCAAAACAATTTCCATCTGCAATGAATAAATTTTAGCTGAGAGGTTTGCCCTCAACCCCATAAAAGAAACCAAACAAGCACATGCATACTGGATGCCACCCTGAATCATCTGGATTTACTTCACACATTATAGTATCAACGTGCAAAAGAAGTAAAGATCTACTAATCCCTCTGGTTTCTGTGCCACACTGATGGAATAAGAGCAGCAAAGTGTGACTGACATCACAAACTAAGGCTGCTACACAGGTGATGTCATACTTGTTAAGAGTACAGCCATGAATAAAATTAAAAGAGCAATGAAAAGCACAGGCTCATTGGGCTTACTGCTAAACTTTACAGGAAAAAACTGTACATTCATGAGATGGTTGCTTACCTTCGCTTTCTGCACTGTCCGGCCATGCGCCTCATCCCCAATGTCTATTGTAGATGTGTAGATTTCTGTAGCAAACCACAGTAAAAAAAATATGAAAAGGCCTTATGGCATGTCACACCATAAAAAAAGAGTATGTAGATTTATATATCACACACCATAATCATGATGGATGTTTGTTCACTTGTACAAGAAAATTTGAGCTGCAGCGCATTGCAATCAAGGAAGCTCTAAATGTGAAATAATATTGCTGACTCTCCTGATTTGTCTCTAGATTACAAGGCAGAATGTTTAAGTAGAAACAAAGTAAGGCTCCTATTAGATTCTTTAAAGAGACAGTAGCCACTCATGTAGATAATGCACTCTCTTTATCACTATGAAAGATCAATGAGCCTTCACAAGGTCAGTCCTGAAAGCAGATGCTCCAACCTAGCTACCAGATACCATCATCGGAAAGTGTTTGACACAAATGAACCATGATATTAACTCCTAACACATAAGTGGACGACAGAAAGTAAAGTAATTGTGAATCAAGTATCCACATTGGCCTCTAAACAAGAAAATCTGGCTATTAACAATATTGAGGTGAACAGCCCAAATCCTTTCCCAAAATTGGAAGTTTGAAACAACGCCAGAAACATAAGAGTGTGCAACTTTCTTATAAAAACCAGCTGTAAACAAACTTAGAAAGCTCTATCACGTCAGCAGTTTCACCATCAGAAACAAGGCATAATTTCACACAAATCAATAAAGGAAGCACTTTGCTTACTTTTCACAATAGCCAGTCCATTGTTCTTCAAAATCTCTACAACTGTCACAACTGTTGCAATTGCTGCACAGAAAAGCTTTATCAGCACCAGGTCGCCAATGCAAAAAACCTTTCTATCCTCTCCTATTAACCCTCCACATCAAGTCTACTTCTTTGCCTTCATCTCCATTATTTGTTTAAAGACATTACTGCTTTGTTGACTTGTTTTATGACAAGATGACAATTGCAACGTTAAAAACTGTTAGAAACAATTAGAGGATGCTAACAAGAGACAATTGTTTACCCATTCCCAATGCAGAAAGCTCAACTTCGTCATATTGTTGCATAAACCTCTGTAATTACAAAATAAGAAGCCATTAGAGGTCCATACTATTAGGTAATTAAGATTCCTACTCTGGCAAGTCCACATTCTTATCAGATCATGAAGATACTGATTGACATGAAAACAAGTTTAGGTCCAGCAAAGTGCAGTAAAAGACCAAAATTAAAACAGACACATCAAGCAAGTCACTCACTTCTGTGATCTTAAAGCAAAAATCCCCAATACCATAGGTATATGTAGTTCTTGCTTGACCAGTCTATTTTACTTTAGAAAGCCAAAAGCAGAGTGAAGTGAGCGCTATTATTTCAAACTGGGAAAGAGTATCATTTAAGGAACTTGGTGTTTACTATGTTGGTCATGAAATTGGTTTCCTTGTTGAGAATAGCTTTATGTTGCTAACCTTGAAGTCGCATCTCCTTCACACAGCTATGCTCTTGAAGGAGCTTGAACTTTCACAACAATAGCTTTAAAGCCAAATCTCCATCAAACTTAGTTCAGGTTCTGGTTTAAACTACTGGTCTGTTCATTTGAATTTTGTGGATATGGCCAAGAATCTAAAAATCTCAGACTAACTAAGCTTGCTGTTCAACTAGATCCAAGTTTCAAAATCAACAAGTTCCTGTGAGCAACTTCAGTCAACAACCTCAGTCAACGGCTTGAGTTTTCTGTGTTAAACAATCTGTGCTACGCTACAATTGTATAGCTGCATACGTGTGTCAACATGTAAGATAATCACGTCACCCAACCACAAACGGTTCACAGACCCACGATGATGCAGAGCATGCCAGACAGCGACACAAAAAATAACTAACGATGATGAGCACTACAATACTAACGTCTGATACCAAACATGAAAACAAGACTTATAGTGCCCACATAAGCAAGGCATGCTTGTGAGTTCACGACCGCCAGAAAGAATTGACGAAAACAACACTAATCAGACAGGCTGCACGACAACAGAACTGACAAAATGAAAGCTCTGAGTGTAACAAGAACGACAAACCAATTCGACCAAATGACCACAATACGGCAACAAGGGCCAGTTATCTAAGACAGAACGCACGCTATGCACAGAAAATGACTTGCTTAGAGACCAAAATGCCCTAAGAGCAAGTAGAACACCAACCATTTGCTAGTGGGAGAACAAAGGGAGCAATCTGACAGGAGAGAACGGAGGTGATAATTCGAAAAAACCTTCGCATGTAGACTGAAAATGCGACAGTGGCTGGTAGCTCGCAACAGCAGAATATTGCAAAATCATGCTCCACAATAAAAGCATGTGGAGTATGTATGTTTCCGGAGGAAACGCGCACGCACACAGCAGCAGGCGCGCACAGACAAATTTTGAGGAATACTTGCAAAGGGACAGCAGAAGAGGCAGTGGTACCTTGGCAAGATTGACGTAGAAGAAGAGGGGCTTTTTGGTGTTGGAGACTTGGATTCTGTTCTTCTTGGCGTTATCAATCTCCTGTTCTGTGGCCGCGCCGCCGCCATTGCTGAGCTGCGCCATGTCGGGGTGGAAACCCTAGGGGAGAGGATAAGGCCCCGGCTGTCTGAGGCGTGTCTTCCTGGACAAGGACGGAAAGATTTTGCCCTAATAACAACAGCAGAAAAGGTGAAGGAGGAGGGGGAGGGGGAGGGAGGAGGAGGGGAGGGATCTCCATGACACGAACACCAGAGGTCAACAAAACACACGGGGCCCCCCAGACGGGCGGCCGGACATGGTACCGGGTCCCCCGTCCCTTCCCGAACGGGGAAACACCTAGGGGCTCGTACCCTAACCCAAAAATGCAAAAAGGCATATGCTCGGTATCTTGCTTCCCTTATTTGATTATTTTTCACTTTGAATACACACTTCTAACACAATATCTTGCTCCCCTCATTTGATTATTTTTCACTTTGAATATCCACTTCACACATAATATCTTTGCTGTAAACTTAGGCCTTTCACACACCGAGCAAAAGTCCCTGCCCGCCCTCAAAACTGTCCGTACATCTCTTTGCACCCTAGGCGTAAAGTATTTATGTAACCTGGGGAAAGTCCTCGCCCACCCTCAAAAACTGTCCATGGATTTCTTTACACACTAGATGCAGATTATTTTGTTAAATTAATGTAGTTGGTCCGCTAGATAGAGCTCACGACTTGGAGAGGTCTTGTCAAGAGTTCAAAGACTGTCGATCACTTTGCATCTTCTTTAATAAAGTTCGTTGTCTCCTTCCACTTGGGTGTCACTTAACCCTTGGGAGGGGAAGATTGCCTACATAGATCTCTCCATCATACGGGTTTTGTAGACCAAATCACTCATTGACACTTAGGTTGTGAAACCCCCTTCTTTTCACGCAATGGACTAGCCATCCAAGCTTGTGTGTAACCAGTTTTATAGCCAAGGCACATGTGAGTTCATGACTTGCATTGATGGCATGGATGAACTTGCAAATCAACAGTCATATGCAAGTACCATTGATGTTGGGCATAGAGGAGAATGGGCTACACAAAGGAGAGAAAAATCAACATCGAAGGTGATAGAAATCATCTAATGTCCATCCAACTTCCATTTCAACATAGTTGATGGAGTAAAATGAAGCACCTCCATTTCTAAAGGTACTTTGTGCGTTACATGAAGTTCCCCTTTTTATAGGGTTGTGATCTACACTACCAAGACACGTGCAAGTCAACAACAACTATGGCAACTTGCACATGTCAATTGGCTCTGCACATGTCCTGGACCTTATCCATTTCCTCTTAATATCACTATGTGCCCATACTAGTGTTCCTTGCATGCAAAGGAGGGAACACTAGGCCATTTTCTACTATAAAGCAGCATTGTAAATGAAGCAAAGTTACTATTTGCTTGCCTCGATTGTTTGTCACACAAATCTTTGCCTTTTTTCTTGTACTCTCTCTTTTCAATTTATTGCGCTCTCTCTCTCTCTCTCTCTCTCTCTCTCTCTCTCTCTCTCTCTCTCTCTCTCTCTCTCTCTCTCTCTCTCTCTCTCTCCATGTGTCACCATATCTTATGTGTAATCTAATGTACTCCCCCCCCCTCTCCAACCATACCTTATGGGTAATCTAATGTATTTTTTGTATTTATTATCTAGTCGTTTTTGCACCTACGTAGGCATTTGTTTTTGAAATGCCATGCATTTCAAAAGAAGAGGAAAGATAGTGATTTGATGTAATCTCTCCATCTATGTTCATGCCATTTTTGCATCTTTTACATCATTCTATCTATGTTCATGCCATTGTTGCATCTATGCAATTGTTTGTTTCCAAGACTTGTGTGTTTGGGAAGAAGAGCAAAACTTCACAAAAATTTGCAAGATTAGTGGAAGTATTGAGCAATAAGCAAAAGATGTGCAACTGCCCTGTGTGTATGTGTGCGTGCGTGGGCGCGCGTGTGTGTGTGTCCCTTGCTAGTTTTCTCATGTCAATTTGAGATTTTATCCTCTTTTCACCAAGTCCTCCCTTAATGGTGAAAATGTACCCTAGACTAACATCTTATTTTATTTTTTTTCAAAAAATTGAAGTTGTATAGTAATGTCAAGAAAAATTTTTAAACATTAATTCAAAAGTTACCTTGACTATACAGGTTCTTCAAGGGAAACATCAAATAGCAAGGACTACCAAAGGAGTGTTAATCAGCCTCTAGGATGAAAAAACTAATTGCAAATATTGGATTTTTAATTACCTCCAACAATGAACTCATTAATGTAGGCAACGATTTTTTATGGTGGTGAAATCTTAATCTCTCAAAGATCATTAACCCTAATGCATAAAAACTCTCATATAATCAATCAAGACAACTGAAGAAATCATGTTATCATCTTAAGTTTAAAAAAGGCCAAAGTTTAAGATCTCAAATGACTAATAATCCTTGGAAATATAAGCTTTTGAGGTTTCTCTTTTGAGCACTTATAAAAGGCCACTAGCTTTTATATGTACGTATGTCCTTTAAGCTTTCTAACAACCATAGATCACAATACTCTTGTGAGAGCAATGCAAAATAAATCATATAAAAATTAATGGCCCAAATTATACCTGCTTTATTGGAGACCTAAGTGGGACCTTTAAAAACATCATTCTCCTATTCTCATAATTATGTTATAACCCGTTTCATAATCACACGCACACGCACGCACACGCACACACACACACACACACACACAAAGCTTGGATTATCAAACCATCCTTGTCTACAACATGACATGACTAGTCTATCCTTGGGACTCAATTATCACAATCCTTCCCAAAAGCATATGGTTGATTCAAAGCATGTTATCCCATTCCACCACACATCAAAGGACAATGCTTAGCTAAATGTGAGATGCTATGGGGACATTTTCATGCATGCACTTTGTGGTGGGGGGACCACAAACTTCACTAATTTGCCAATTACCAAAGGAAACTCATAACCTACAGTTTTAGAGTAACCCTACATCTCATGAATGTTCAATTATACTCATGTGATTGACTTAGAGCCATAGCCAAAAGTAACTCCATGATCTTTCCAAGATTGAGAGGATGTGGACATATAGCAAGCATATGCTTTTATGCAATCACAAAAATCACCTTGCAAAATAATAGGTGTATGTTTTTCAAATAACACTTACTACACCATATAATTTTAGTAAATCGACTTTACATACCACAGAACTATACTTTTTCATATGCATATGTTTTTCTTGGACCACCTACACAATGTTGTGCATTATCTATATTAGATTTGTTCATCACAAAAAATAAGTGGATATATACTACCTGCACAATACCACCCAAGGTTATCCATGAAGGCAACATATCCTACTCTTGGGATATCTTACAACCATATGTAAGGTATGAACCATTGTCATCAACTAATGGTAGTGGTAGGCATTAATAGCATTTTCATATATAGACACTCTAGGATATGAGATCGACTCTATACAAGACCATCTATCAGTCAACCATATGAGGTTGCGTCAATTATCCCATATCGGTAATAGTATGTAGGTACTAGGTAGGATTATACCAAGTTAGAAGGTGCAACAAGATCATATGCTCTCATCCTTATAAAAAATCCGACATGTGCTATCATATTTATGCCATCATCTTTAACCAAATGTGTTGGGGGGTAAAGGCACTTGTGCCTATGTCACCCATGTATTACTACACTGACGTCACCCATGCTGGGTGGTAGGTGCCAATCATTGTTCTTTCAGTGACATTTGAATAAGAAAGGTCAGTCACACATTGTGACTATTAGAGTTTCCACATCTTGAATCTCTCTTTATTGCTTTCTTACTCCATCCACCATAGCTTGCTCCTTTATTATTTCTACTTGCTCATGCTCTCACTCGAGCTTCTCCCTTCAACTCATATCAAAGCATTGATTTGAGGAGCTTCTCTTTAGTTTTGCTTCAACCCATATCAATACTTACAACTCATTGTTTCAAGGCAACCATAGCTTCTTTCCTCAAGGTACGCATTTGACTTCAGCTTGCTCCTGGGGTGTTTAGACCTACTTTAGGTCTTGCAAAGGCTTGATTGAGCATCATTAAATACTTAAGAGTGGCCAACAAGTGTAGTAAAAGCTTTAAACATGCCAGCGTGATTCGCACATGTTCTAGGCATGCCTTTCCCTAATTTGCAATAGACATTGGTTACTCCTGATACCTTGTGGACACTTGATAAACACTTGGCACACTCCCTAGCATTCAAATCTTGTGTTTGGGAAATCATTTGAGGTATGGTATCTCTGATATTGGTTATATATTATAGTAGACTTGCTATATACACTACAGGGAAAGCCATTTCTCCACAATGTGACCTTCATTAATGTTCATATGCTCATGTATTATTGCATATTTAATGCATGTTTGATATGCTCATGTATTGTTGCCTATTAATTTTCATATTCACGTTTGATGCTAGATCTTTGGTACATGCTTGTTGGATGTCTTGAAGTGCTTATGGGACTAATTTGAGCTACCATAGCTCAGTTTATGTAGGGTATCTCATTGCAAAAATGAACATGGCAGCAAGCTACTTGTCTAGGAAAATATGTGCCTAGTGCCATTTGATGTTATATGCCTATTAATGGGCTGAAATTGCAGGATGTAGAGGGTGCACTCTCGAATGAAGAGGTTAATGAAAGAATATTGATGCTTCCCACAGTTATCATGCTTTGATAGTCAAAGGCAATAATGGCAAGACTGTTAGGGGAGAGACTCTCAGCAATTTGGTTCTCAATCATGTGGATAATCTTAGAGTAAGTTCTATAGTCATAAGTCCACATTGACTTGTCACTATTGTGGAAAGCAAGGTCATATTCGGCCACATTGCCATAAAATGTACGATGACAAGCACAAGGAAAAGGGAAAGGACAAAGTACAATAAAAGAATGATGATCACAACATTTCCCCTAGCAAGTCCAATGACAAGATTGACTTGTCACTATTGTGGAAAGCAAGGTCATATTCGGCCACATTGCCATAAAATGTATGATGACAAGCACAAGGAAAAGGGAAAGGACAAAGTACAAGAAAAGAATGATGATCACAACATTTCCCCTAGCAAGTCCAGTGTCAAGATTGAGGAGATTAATGTTGTGTAAATTGATTCTAATGATGATTATACACTTGCACCTTCTTCTCTTGATGTTTCACAATTGACAGATGCCTAGTCCACCTATGCTAAATGTTGTTTGGGTGATTGAGGGGCTTCATTTCATGTTACCCCTCATCGAGAGTGGTTCCAGTCCTATCCCAACATGACAGGATCTATTAGATTGGGTAATGATTTGGAATTAGATATTATTGGTAGTATTGGAGATTTCCTATTTGCTTCTGATAATATGTTTACTCTGCATGATGTACACCATGTTTCAACTTTGACTAAAAGCCTATTTTCTATTGGGACAATTAGATTATACTAGTTATGTTGTATCCTTTGGGTATTTCTCATGGAAGATTATCTATGGGAATCTTGTCCTGGCACAAGGTGCCAAGTCAAGCACTCTTTATCCCTTACTTATATTTGGGTCAACCATGTTTTGGCAATGTCTGCAATACCACATGTATCATTATGGCATTGTTGCCTTGAGCACATGTCATTAAAGGGAATGAAAATGCTTACTCGTTTGCAGTATCTTCAGCCCCTTCTCTATTAGTGTTTTGATTCTTGTGATCACTGTCTTTATGGTAGACATACCCTAGTTCGCATAAGAAGCCTAGCATTACGTGCATCGGTAAGCCTCTAGCTCTTATTCATTCTAATAAATTTGGACCTATGCCTTGCAAGTTGTTAGGTAGCAAGAAGGATTTTGTGACTTTCATTGATCATTATTCACACAAGGTCTAGACATGCCCTATAAAGCAAAAATTGAAAGTCTTGGCTATGTTTTAGCATTGGCTTGCTTTTGTTGAAAACTAGTCTAGGTATATGGTTGAAAGTCCTATGATTTGGCAATGGATGTGAGCATGTATTTAAAGCTTTTAAGCAAATTTGTGATGAGAGGGATATTAAGCAGTAGTTGACTACCCCATACACCCCAATGGTTGAGTGCATGAAGAGGACGATTCTAGAGTAAGACCATAGTATGCTTAACCAGGTAGGCTTACTGCAACACTTTTGGGCTAAATAAATTACTACTGCTATACACTTCATTAATCACTCTCCATGCACTTCTCTTGACTATCAAATTATCAAGGAGGTATGGTCTGGAAAACCTCTGATGTATGCTCATTTATGCATCTTTGGTTGTGAGGCTTTCTGCCATGTTTTCAAGGACGAGTGCAATAAGATGGATCCTAAGTCCATGAAATGTATATTTCTTAGTTATGGGGATGCACATATAGGATCCATACGCTCATAAAGTCATTCGTAGCTATGATGTTTTCCATAAGGAGAAAATGCATAAGTAGCTTGAGCAAGTTATTGAGGTGTGTGTCTGACATAGGTTTTTATGACAAAAATTGAGATTGAATATGAAGAAAAAGAGGAGAAAATGTATCAAAGACCAATGCTCTGATATCGCTTGTCATGAAGGGACCTGAAAGGAGAGAGAAAGAGGGGAGAGAAGACTGCAGAAAAGAGAGAAGAGTATAGAGGAGAGAGAAAATCTAGATGAGGAGAGAGAAATACTAGAAAAGGAGAGACATGTACCTAAGTCACAAAATACAACTTATAATTTGAATGTAGTGAATATCCCTATTAAGAAAATCCTTATATCACTTGCAATCAAACACTCATAGGGCCTTTTGTGTGTGTATTCTCTATAAAGATTTGATGCAAATGGAAAAATGCATTTCCTCTTTCCAAAATACAAAATTGGAAAAGAAGAGCCAAGAGGAGTGATGAAGGATATCCCATCTCAAAGATTAAAATTGGGTCTTTTGGAAGGTGGTCCTGGCAAAATTTCATACCAAATATAGGTTATGCAAATGGATGGACATATCTCCATTATACCCCTCCATAGAAGGAAAGATAAATCCATTGAACACATATTTTAGGGTACATTCAAGTTAAACTAAGCATAGAAGAGGGTCAAAAATGTAATGAAAGAGGCAAGGTTGCATGATAGGATCAAGATGAAGACTACACACTTGATGACACTACTCATTACCTAAATGGGTGCTAAATGGAGGCTCTTTTGAAGATCTAGAATGTTATTAATAAACCATAGGTGATCAAGTTTCCTTGGAGGATGACAAACAATAGGTTTAGCGAGATGACTTTTGACCTCAAGAAGCACAAGTCTACAAAGAGACTTAGAAGAACATCAACCTCCTCATTGGTTTTACCTTCTTAGCCTTTTGGATTTCTATGATACATCTTCTCTAGTGTATTATTATTTGCATAATATAAACACACATTATTTATCAAAAGTTTATAACAAGTTCATTCTCTTCCATTGTAAACAACACAATGGCTAGATCACACTTGGTTCAAAAAGATTAGGAAACAACCTCAAAACAATAGGAAGTGATGCACATCAAACCCTCTACGCATAGGGTATAGTCTCAACTCTCGCCCCCCTAAAGTGGCATTAGTTAGGTTTTAATGACAAAACACTATGATAGTCAATGTTTGGCTCTTCCTAACCTAGCCTAATCTAATATTTGAGTTATGATAAAGCCTCTCAGCTAATTGAGACCACCCTGCCATTGGAAAGATACATAAAGGATCTAACCACTGGCTTCCCTCAAAGAGTTTCTTTAGTTGTCTAATTAATCTAGCACATTCTAGTTAGACATATAGAAATTATATTAGTTAATTAATCCCTTTAAACTATATTAATTTGTGTTAATTAGGCACAATGTGGAGTCAAAATATGACTCTGCAAAAAAATCATACATGGGACTTGATTCCTTTGCCTAGTGGAAAGCATGCTTTGCCATGCAAGAGGGTGTACAAGTTGAAAGAGTATCCCTAGACACCCCAAGCTAGCTTATAAGGCTAGATTAGTTGCTAAGGGTTTTAAGAAGGAGCATTGTGTTGACTTCGATGAAGTCTTCTCTCCTATAGTCAAGATGACCACTCTATGATTGGTTGTGGCCTTAGTTGTGTAGCTAAATCTAGACCTCTATCAAATGGACGTCAAGATGGATTTCTTACATGGGGACTTGCATGATGAGATTTATAATATAGCAACCTAAGGGCTTTGAGGAAAAAGGTAGGGAACACCTAGTGTGCTAGTTGAGGAAGAGCCTTGATGGCCTTAACTAGGTACCTAAGGAATGGTGCCACAAGTTTGATGTTTTCATGCATTCATAGGGATGTATCCACAATGATATGGGTATATCCCACGATGGAAACTTTATGATTTTGGTCCTCTATGTGGATGATATGTTGATTGTTAGGAGCACTAGTGATGAGCTAAATGCCTTGAAAAGTTAACTGAAGAAGAGATTTGAGATGAAGGACATGGGATAAGTCTCCCATATTCTTGGGATGTGCATCATGCATGATTGCTCTAAAGGACTCCTTTACTTGTCATAGAAGGAGTGCATCCAAAAGGTCCTTGAGCGGTTTCATATGTTGGATATTAAGCTATCCTTTACCTTCTCATGTGAAGGTTAGTCAAGTCGATTTTTCGTAGTTTAATGAGTAGAAGGCTGAGAAGGCCAAGATCCCTTATGTATCCGTAGTGGGAAATTTGATGTATGCCATGATAGCCACTCGTCCTAACATAGCATTTGCAATGGAAGTTGTGGCACACTATATGGCTACACATGGAAAGTGGTAGTGAGATGTTATGAAGGGTATCATGAAGTACTTTTAAAGGCACCGTAGATATGTGTATATATTATGGTGGCCAGGATTCATGAGTCGTGGGGTACATGGACTTTGATTGTGCAAGACATGCAAATCGTAGGAAGTCCACCTTTGGCTATGTCTTCATCTTTGCTAGAGGTGCTATTTCTTGGATGTCCAGGGTGCAAAAATGGCCCTATCTACTTTAGAGATAGAGTATGTTAGAACCACGGAGGCTTGTAAGGAGATTGTCTGGTTAGGCCATTTGGTCACAGACTTTGGTATTATTGATGTGGTCCCTACATTGCATTCAGATCCTATGAGTGTTATTTATGGCCAAGAATCCGGTCTTCCATGCAAAGACAAAGCACATTGAGATGCTTTACCACTTTATCAGAGAGTTCATTGAGGGACAAGCCCTTTGAGCTTGTCAGAATCTCAACTAACCAAAATCGTGCGAATTTGCTTACTAAAAGTCTCTTAGTGGAACATTTTGCCTTCCTTAGGAAGTTGATGGGTGTTCTCTCCTCATTAAAGGCACACTCACCTTTAAGTGGGACATTATTGGGGGTAAATGCGCATGTGCCTGCACTGCCTGTATCTTACTACATTGACAGTACCCACACACTTGTACACTACAAGTGCGAGGTGTCCACCATCACTATCACTTCATTTTTTATTCTTTCAGTGAAATTTTAATAAGGGAAGGCTGATCACACATTGTGATTATTGTAATTCCCACATCTTGAGTCTTTCTCTCTTGCTTTCTTGTTTGATCCTCTATAGCTCGCTCCTCCATTGCTTCTACTTGCTCCTGCTCTCACTCAAGCTTCTCTCTTCAAAATGCATAAAATATAAAAGGTTGTCAGACTCAATAGAGCAACATGCCTACTTTTTCTTGAGGACGAGGTAAACATAATGAATCAGCATCATGCATGCTTAATACATACTTCAAAGAGGCAACATAACTAATCAACATCATGCGGGTTTAGTACATACTTTAAAACTATGTATTTGCATGACTTTTGCCAAAGAAAACCTATTCAAGCTGACATCCATTGTATAAATACACATCGTACATTCATATATAAGTGAAGGTAACAAAGAATAAGGGTACCATTCATTTTGTACCCACATAACTCTCTTGTATTCTCCTCTCTCTCAACCCTCTTGCACTCCATAGCTTCTAGCTCACATCCCACCATTGCTTCCCTCTCAACTAGTATCAAAGCGGTGTTTGGTGTTTATGGGAGCTCATGCTTGGATCAAGGAGCACAAGGAGTGAATACAATGATGGAGGTACTATTCTCATTGATGGAATGTGGATCGAAGTCAAGTAGGTGCTTGAGCCATTGCGGCTTGGAATGACAATAGCCCATTTTGGTATTGATTTGGGAGCCATTAATGGATGAGATTGAAGCAAAATGGCTTGGATTTAGATGCTCAAGAAGAGATCTTAGTATGTTGTTTTGATATATGTAAGCGTAGGGCTTAGTTAAGCAAGGGGAGCTTGTCTCTTAGAAGTAGGGGGCCTTCTTGTTGCAAGCAAAGAGTATAAGCAAAGGGCTCAAGTTGGGGCCTTAAATAGTAGAGACTTTTCTTGTGCCTATATAAAACACACACACACACACACACACACACACACACACACACACACACACACACACACACACACACACACACACACACACACACACACACACACACACACACACACACACACACACACACACACACAGATGATTTGCAAAGATCATGATGGCTATGGATTGTGCATTGTTGATCTAGATGTACAAAGAGGCTATTCATGCTAAAAATGACTCATATTGATGTATTTTGCCTAGTTAGACTAGTCATACAATTTTTCCCATGTTTTTAATGTTATGGAAGCTACAAACATATGTTTTATCATAGAAACCTTTTTGTAAGGTTTAAGCATTAGGCAATAGTGACTAGTTCGTAGTTAAAGGCTCCTAGACTATGTTGGCTTCAAAATTGCACATGTATTTTGATGGATTTGTCAACTTTAAGGACTTTTGACTCTAGTTTATGCTCAGTTTGCAAAGATTATGTGGATTGAAATTGATTCGTGAAGGCAATTTACATGTACTTGGTATTTGGTGGTTGTTTTATGCTCAAAAAATGGCTGGAATATCTGAACAAGTTGTAAAAAATTCATATACATTTGGGAGTATTGAAATATCATTTTTACATCAATTTTATTTTGGTTTGATATTTTGATAGCCATTGCTTTGGTTTGTGGGTACTTTGTTGCAGTCCGTTGACCTATTTTGAGCTTTGGTATATCTTGTTGTTTTTGGTGTGTGTACATATGCTTGTCATTACGGCTTCTTCATTGAGTCCAAAGAATTTATTGTTAATTTTTTTTTGAGGAAAGCATGAAAGTAAATATATTAACAACTAAGAAAGTTACAAGCAACTATGGGGCTAATGTAACTAGCTTTAAGAAGTAGCCAACAAGAGATAGTTGACAAAATATATTGACAAAGCCACCAGCATACGAGTTGTTATAAGGGGCATAGTAAAAATGATGGCATATAGGATTGGAAAAGGCTTATCACTTATAGAGCCTATATATGGTTGTGTATTATAAGGGCAATGTGGATTGTTGCTATTAAGGAAAGGAAGAAGGCATGTATAAATAACTGCGACGAGTAGCATCCATGATAATATCCTAGAGCTCATATTCTTTTGCAATGGTAGCCAAGACGGTTGCATCTTCAGCATGCATTCACTCCAAATGTTATTTCTTCTTGATATTGCTAATAATGGCAACCCGTTTAGCTTCAATATGCATGACAAATTTAGTTTTAGTGGAGGATAAATCAAAAAGAAATTTTCATTTGAAGATATCATCATTCCATCTTGCAACCAAATAGTCCACAGAAAGAAAGCCCGAATAAACATCCAAATATTAGCATGGATACCATTAGTTTCACCAGTTAGCCATTCTTTCCATGTAATGGGTTGAGGGTAGAAGGTTTTAATGATATGTTGGACCATTTTAAGAATCTCTTTATTGTAGTTGCAATTAAAGAAGAGATGAGGAATTGTTTCAACTTCCTTTTTACACCTTGAGCAACGTCCATCTCCAAAACCAAGCTTGTGAGCATGTTCACCTATCATAAACCCTTGTGAAGAATTAGCCACAAAAGAGTGGATTTTTTGCTTCTAAACATGGGGACCACAATGACAAAATATATAATTCTATTGGTTAGAGTTCTAGTTGAGAGACCACTTTTCATTTAGTTTAAAGGTAAGCTTATGGGGGATGTTGGGATGTTAGTAATAGGCACTAGTGGATGCCAATTTTCCCATGAGAAGGCTCTCAGTTTGAAAGCTCCTCGAAGTTGAATGGCATGGCTAGTGTTGTTTGGCCAAGCTAAGATTCTTTCCTGAATTAGTTGCACCTCTTCCCTCAAGGCTTTAAAACGTTCCCTAATCACTTGGGGATCTAGCCACACTGATGTGTGTGGAAGTCCCAAAGATCTTTGCACAATTGTACACATTTCTTGTAAAGAGGTGCAGTTGTTGGCAAGTGTTCGTTTTGGACATTCTCACATAGTGCAATGGAATCAAGTGCAGCCCATGGAAGCATGAGATTAGGTGCTTGTTTAATACTAATATGTAGCTTAAACTTGAAACAAACTTTCCACATGGTTTTTGCTAAGATAGAAGGGTTCCTCATTATGAGAGGCACCTTGGAAAATATTGTAGTGATGATGGCTGACATGTTCTTCCACTTGGGTAGTCTTTGACTGTAATGTTTATAGCATATATGTGTAGAAGCATGGCCTAAACCTTTTGTAGAAACTAGATGCTTCTGATGATCCATTTAGCTACTTATTTATTAGATAGGGTTGCTAGGTCTAGGATGCCCAAGCCTCCTTGCTCTTTAGGTAGAATATAGGTACTCTAGGCTATGTTGGGGATTTTTTGATTGTTACCCTTTGACCCCCATAAGAATGCTCTATAGAGACTTTCTACCTCCTTCAAGGCATTTGTCGAGGGTTTTTAGTAGGCCAAGAAGTATACTATATGTTGACTGCAAGTAGTAAGGAGCCTATAGGAGCACATTTTTTGAATTATAAATATGCCATGAAAAATCAAGGATTAATTATTTGCAATGTGCATGAAACGATTGCACAATTAAATCACTAAGTGGTTACATACTTGTATTAATTTATCATGAAAATCCAAAGTCGGCCATGATCCCCTACAAGTTGTAATGATAGCATTGGCTCCCGAAAAACCGTGAAAGTTCTATTTCATTCTCACCATAGGAAAAGCATGCAATAAGAGATGACTAGTCTTTGGGCCTAAATGGTGCGCAGATCGGTCGCAGTATGCTCATGTAGTGAATCCCGGAAGGTCCCCAAGAACAATGAACTCTACCTTTTTGCACAAAAAACAATGTAAAAGCATGAACGACAAGAAGCAAGAGACCAATTGGGTTCAATCTCCCCCATGCCTTGTGTGAGCGCTTCACAAAGCATGTATTTTATGTATATTTCCATCTTCATGCTCAATAATAGCCCAATTTACAAAAATATGACAAGCTTTTAGCTTTTGAGTTTGCTTTCTACAAAAATAGGAAATAAAGCTAATGGACGGTGCCCATGGAATCTGGCACGCCCAACACAATGTCCCAAATAGAAATAACATATCCGTGCACATAGGCGCATACAAAATAATAATCAATAATCAATGTCTCGATAGACATGACAAAATATAGGTGTGGCGCCTATCAAAATATAATCCATATGCCGAATACTCGCTAGACTCCAATGCTTTCCTCCGCCACTGCTGCTATCTCTACACATCAACTGAAGCATTCACAATCGTTAGTAAAATAATACAATTAAACCGACAAAAATGAATACCTAGCAGTCTTCAGCTACATAAATAAATCAACTGGTTAGAAATAAATCCTAACCTTAATTTATTACGAGTGCGCACTCTAAACTCATAAACGTTTATTAATTTAATATGCATTTTGCGGAATCACCCGCTATGGAATCACCCATGTCCACACTAAATTAATGAAACGCCCGAAAAGGACAGGCGTCCCCATCAACTTCTCGCACAAAGAATCCTCTTTGTGTATGAGCCCCGGTCATCTAAGTTTACGGAATCCACCGTAAAACCTCACGGAATCCATCGTGGAATATGCCTCCTGGCATCATACCCCCAGGGTGGGATAGCAATTGACCTCAATTGCTATTACCTCAATGTGGAGCTAACAGAGTGGGGAAAGCATTTAAGTCTGTAGCGTGCATCCATTGTGCTTCCTCTACATGATGGTTCTTAAATTTTACTAGATATCTAGAATACCTTCGGCCAGTTCTAATGGTCATATAGTCAGTGTCTATGATGGCTTCTGGTTCAAGTATTTCAGTCTCTTCCTCTAATAAAGGTGGGTTTTCATAAACAGGGTGGACAGGTAATTGGCCTCTAAATGGTCTCAATTAACTAATGTGAAATGTATTGTGAATTTTCCAATGAGATGGTAATTCTAATTTGAATGCATTATCATTAATCTTATGAATGATTCTAAATGGTCCATAGAATCTGGGAGCTAATTTGACAACTGGATGTCTATCTATACTTTGCAGTCTACATTTTTCTATTCTTAGCCAAACATAATCATCAATTTTGAAATTCATGGCTTGTCTTTTCTTATTGGCTTGTTTGGTATATGATTGTTGGGCTTTAGCAATCATATCCTTAACCTCATCAAAAATACTGTTATGCATACTAGCAATATCATCAGCACTCTGAATTCTATTAGACAAAGATGCAACAGGTGTAGATAATCTATATCCATAAATGACTTCAAAAGGTGCTTTCTTTGTAGATGTGTGCGGTGTATTGTTATATGCAAACTGTAATAAATGCAAATGAGTGTCCCATGTCTGAGGTTTATAGATAGTATATACACGTAAAAGATCTAGAATGGTGCTATTTGTGGCTTCTGTTTGTCCATTTGTTTCTGGATGAAATGCAGATGAGAAATCAATCTTTGTGCCTAGATTTGCAAACAATGTAATCCAAAAATTGTTACAAAATCTAGAATCACGATCTGAAATGATAACTTTTGGCAATCCATGGTTAGTAAAAACAGTTTTCAAAAATAATTGTGCTGCTTGTGATGCTGTTAAAGTTTTCTTACATGGAATGAAATATGCTTGCTTACTAAATCTATCTACAACTGTCCAAATCATGTCATGGTTAGATTTAGTATTTGGTAAACCAGTAATGAAATCCATAGAAATATGTTCCCAAGGTTTAGATGGAATAGACAAAGGCATTAGTAATCCATACTGTTTACCATGATGTCTTTTTATTCTTTGACAAATCAAACATTCAAAAACGAAATTAGATACATCTACATCCATATGTGGCCAATAAAAATCTTCAGTTAACATACGTAATGTAGATATGATACCTCTATGACCTTGATATGGGGGACAATGAATTTCATTCAAGACAAAAGATCGGAATGGAATAGTAACACACAGTCTCTTTTCATAAAACATAAATCCATCATTATATGACAATGAATCAACAGGAATGAAGTTATTTTGAACTAATTTATTCCAATCAGAATGAAAAGTAATATCCTGGTGATATGTATCTTTCATAGCAATCAAAGAATCAAAAGATATGACAGAAATATTATGAATTGCAGGTCTTCTACTCAATGCATCAGCAACTACATTTTCTTTTCCAGGTTGGTTTTGAATGATAGGATGAAAACTTTGAATGAAGGAAGCCCATTTGATATGACGGTCAGAAATTTGGTGTTGGCTAAGTAAATGTCTAATGCTTTGCTGGTCAGTCTTTATCATGAATTCTGAACCCATTAAGTAGTGTTTCCACTGTCTTAATGCTTGTACAACTGCTAATAATTCTTTGTCATAAGTGGAATATTTCAGCTCAGAGAGTTTCAGCTTAGAACTAGAATATGGTATTAGATGATTATCTTGCATTAGTACGGCTCCTATTCCTGATCCGCTAGCATCGGTCACAACTAGAAAGAATGGTCTATTAAAGTCAGGCAACTGTAAAACAGGGGCATTGGTTAATGCATGTTTCAGTAAGTCAAAGGATTTCTGTTGATTTTCAGTCCATTGATAAACAATGCCTTTCTTGAGAAGTTTTGAATGGTAAAGCAAGTAATGAAAAATTACGTACAAACTTCCTATAGAAACTAGCAAGACCAAGGAATGAGCGTAACTCATGCACATTTTTAGGAACAAACCAATGCAATATTGCATCAATTTTCTTAGGATCAACTTTAATTCCTTCAGATGATACAATATGACCTAAATACTCAATTTCTGTCTTAAAGAATTCACTCTTTTTAGGATTTGCAAACAATTGATTTTCTTTCAGTAATTGAAAAACTAATGACAAATGCTCATAATGCTCTTTCTCATTTTGACTAAACACCAAAATATCATCAAAGAAAACAATCACACAGTACTGATATTTTAAAAAGATACGGTTCATCATTCTACTGGAAGTGGCAGGTGCATTAGTCAATCCGAATGGCATGACTAAGAATTCGTAATGGCCAAATTGTGTTCTGAATGCAGTCTTAAATATGTCAGATCTATCTAGCCTCACCTGATGATATCCAGACTTAAGGTCAATTTTACTAAATATAGAAGATCCTTGCAGTTTGTCCATAAGGTCATCAACTCTAGGTATAGGATACCTATTCTTTACAGTGATCTTATTTAAAGCTCGGTAGTCAATACACATACGATAGGTATTATTCTTTTTCTTGACTAAGAGTACAAGTGCACCGAATGGAGAACTGCTAGGTCGAATTAAACCTCTATTTAGTAATTCTTCAACTTGACTCTGGATTTCTTTTTGCTCTATTTGATTGTGCCTATATGGTGCTTTGCAAGGTGGTTGTGTGCCAGGTATCAAATCAATCTTATGGTCTTCTGGACGTGAAGGTGGTAAACCTGGTGGTAGGTCTTCTGCAAAACAGTCCTTAAAATATGCAAGAAATTCCTTATGCCTAGGGTGCATATGATTTTCCTTTGCTTGCAATTCATTCACCCAAATGAGATATGATTTACTACTCTTGTGTAATGCACGTTTTGCTTGAGTATGTGAAAGCAGTGGAAAAACATTAGATGTATGCATACCATATAATGTTATAGATTTTCCTTGAAAATTAATATTCATTGTGTGTGTGGAATAATCTATATCTGGATTATGCTGGTGTCGCCAAGGCATTCCTAGAATAATGTCACTCGACTGTAATGGAACAACTAAGAAATTTCTTCTTTCAGTGTATGAACCAATTTGAATCTCTAAATCTTGAACTTATTGTGTACCATTATACCTAGTACCTAAAAATGCAGCTTTTATGCGATAATGTGTAGGTACAGTCTGTAATTTCTATTCCTTTACCAATTTTGCTGAAATAAAATCATGAGTACTATCGTCATCATGCAAGATAGTCTTTTCCTTTCTATGCACCAAACATTTCATAGTCAATAATGAATGTGGAGTAGGCATACCTGGTAAAGTGTCGGAAATAGTAGTAGTGTCGTCATAATCTTCAGTGAAATTAGGCATATCCTCATGCTCATCTTCGTCCATGGCTCCAAGATAGTTGATATGTGCTGGTGGCTTCTTTGAATGTCAATTTGTTGCGAGATGCCCCGGCTGGTGACATTTATAGCATACTATTGGCTTGGCTTTGGTTACATTATTTGCAATGGCTGGAAGTCTGGGTACATTTGGATTTGCTTGTGGAATAGGCTTAGGATTTGGATTGACATTGGATGGTAATGCAGGTGGTTTAGCCCAATTCTTGCGGAAAGATGGTGAAGAGAAACGACCTGGATTAAACCTTCTAAAATTGGAATTGAATTGTTTAGATCCATAATTACCATTGGCTTGGAATTGCTGTGGTCATCTGTCTCTACTGCGTAACTTATCTTCAGTGTCGTGAGCTAGTGAGATGGCGTCTTAAAGGGTAGCAGGCTTGAACATGTTCACTTCAGCGTAGTAATGTCCAAGAAGTCCAGACATATACTTCCGCTTATGTGTCGTCTCTGGTACGTCTTCAAGCATGCGTAGCTGTAGGAGTGCATTCCAAAAACGCTCTGTATACTGTGGAATAGGCTCACGATCCCGTTGTTGAAGTAAATCCCATTGCTTGATAGCCTTCTCATGAAATTGCGGTGGAAGGAAATTCTGCATGAACTTCTTCTTGAAATCTTCCCAAGTAGCAGGACATTCTATGCTCTTGCGTACTACAGTCCACCAAAGTGATGCTCTGTCTACCAAATGATTAGCAACACAAGCTTCATCCACTAAGCCATACCACAAGGAGGATCAATCCAGTCTAGGTTTACTTCATTAAAACCTAAAAAGACTATTAAACCTCAGAAGAGGATTGCACATAAGAAAGGACCACCACAGTCATACCTTGAAATATTACATCTGTATGATTTTCAGCCTTTCTCCTCATTGCAACTTTTATTTCAATTGTTTGATTTGCTTTCTCATTTAGTGGAAAATTTGTAAGGGACTAGACACTGCCCTTGTCCTAGCAAGTGGTAAGACCTTCCCAATGGCCACAACATATGCTGATGTCCATCCTCAAATTCGAAAGTTTGATGGCAAAGATTTCCACCCATGGCAAGTACTTATAAAATACAAAATGATGGAGAGAGGGTATTGGCTTCTCATTCAAGGCACTAGAGTTGTAAACTCTGCAAATCTGGTTGATGTAGAGGATGATCAACGTGCCTAAGCAATCATAATGTTACACTTAGATGAGTCCCTGACTCATCATGTTGATCAACTAAACACTGCTAAAGAAAAATGGGATGAGCTTGAAAAGCTCTATGGAGCCACTAGTAAAAATACTAAAATCTTCCTTAAAATTGAATTCTTTGGCTTGGAATATAGATCAGGAGAAGATTTGGGAAAATTCATCTCTCACATGAAGGGACTTATGGCACAGCTTGCCTCTGTACAAGCTCCAATACATGAAGAAGATGCTATTGCTATTCTCCTAAAAGCTGTAAAATAGGTGTTTCCTACTCTTGTAACCACTCTCACCAACATTCCAGATCCTACATCAAATCCTACATTGGCAAGTACCATCCAATCTTGTTTGGATGAAGAAAAGAGGAACCACAAAGAAAGTAGCAACAGTCAAGCATCTTCAACTTCCCATGATCAACTATTGGTACATACAACTCTCACTAGATGTTCTTTGTGTAAGAAAAAATGACATCTTGTAAACAACTGTTGGAAGAAGTATCCCGAGAAAATGAAATGTAACAAATGCAAGAAGACATGGCATATCACTAGTAAATGCCCCAACACTCCTGATGTACCCGAAGAATTGGTGGCCAACCATGCCTCCAATCCATCTGAAGATCGACTGTTTTGACTCTTTAAATCATCTACCTAAAACACTCTTGTAAGCTTGATTTATAAAGGCATCGCGGGGAAGGGGGGGACATCTTACATGCCTTGCAATCCAATGCCACCCTAGCATTGAGGGGGGGTGTTAGAAGATAGGCATAGGAACCCACTATAAGCAAGGAGTATGAGGGCAGATGGGTGTGAATAGCCTTAGGGGCAAGGGAAACCCTAATCCTAGCTTGGTAGAGGCTATATAAACAGCCTATGGGTCACTATCAAGTGTAAGATAGAGTGTACCCAAGTTGTACCTTGAGCAACTTATTAAACAAGAATTTGTTCTTGTACTTTGAGCCTCTTTCTCCCTCTTGTGCACACATTCCAATGCTACAACTCTACTTTCTAACAAAGACGAGCATGAAAAGCATTATGAACACATACACTGTCTGGCAGGTCGAGTTTGTAGGTGACTTCGTTCAGCACTTAAGTGATTCGGTAGGGTCCATATTAGTGGTGATTGAACTTGGGAGTCATGTTCTTGGGAAGTAACATATTCTTAGAGCTAACTAGGATCATGTCTCCTTTGGTGAATAGTACGGCCTTCCTCTTTTTGTTGGCTTGCTCTGTCATAGTGATTTTGCTTTGTTCTAGGCTCTGCTTGGCCGCTGCATTTTGATCTTTCCATTTCTTCAGGAACTCCTCTACATCTTGATCTTCTGCTTTGGCCACTCCGGATACTAAGGCCAGTGAGGTAATGACTTCTTTGCCTGTGGCTAATTCAAAGGGGGTGTACCCCGTTGCCGAGTGGATGGAGCTGTCGTAGTGGAATTCCAAGACATCAAGATACAAGGCCCAATCTTTCTAGTCCACTCGGGCATAGCTTCGGAGATAGTCTTCAATGCCTTGGTTGATTCATTCTGTCTGTCCATCTGTCTCAGGGTGGAAGGATGAGGAGAATCTCAATTGTGTTTCCAGGGACTTGAAGAGTTCCTTACTCATATCACTCATGAATCTTCCATCTCTTTCTGATACTATTGCCAGTGGTAAGCCACGGAGTTTGAATACATGTGTGAAGAAGAGGCGTGCTACCTCCTTAGCATTCAATGGTGGCATGGCCGGGATGAAGTGGGCTTGCTTGGAGAAATAGTCCACCACTACAAAGATGATTGTGTACCCATGGGACTCTGCAGTTCCACAATGAAATCCATGCTGATGACATCCCATGGGCGGTTGGGTATGGGTAATGGTTGAAGTAATCCTGCTGGTTTTGAGCGTGGTGCTTTGACCAGTTGGCAAGTGGGGTAGGTTTTGATGTAGTCAATGACTTCTTCCTTCATATTGGGCCAAAAGAATTGCTTCCTAAGGGCCTCCAAGGTTTTGCTTTGCCCTTAGTGTCCTCCAAGTTTGCCATCATGTATCTCATGAAGGATGAGTTTCTTCAACTCCAAATTGTTGGGGATATACAATCTCTTGCCTAAAAATAGGATACCCTCCTCAAGGGTGTACATTCCATGCGAGGTCTTTTCTGCTTCCACATCTTGGATTATTTTGTGCATCTCTTGGTCCTGTTCTAAGGTCTCCTTGACTAATTCCATGAAATTGCTGCTGACCACATTGACATCTTTCAAGTCAGCTTTCCGGCTCAAGGCATTTGCTATTTTGTTAGTGGAGTTGGGCTTGTGTTTAATGTCCAGGTCCTATTTTGCTAGGAAGTCTAGCCAGTGGGCTTGCTTTGCTGATAATTTGGGTTGTGATTGGAAGTATTTGAGGGAGATATTGTCGGTGAAGACTATTGTGTGCTTGTCTTGAACATAGTGCTTCCATTTCCTGAGGCAATGGATGACTACCAACATTTCTTTCTCATGTGTACTCTACCTTGTTTTAGCGTCTGTAAATTTCTTGGACTCATAAGCTATGGGGTGGCCTTCTCGCACCAGTACACCTCCTATGCAATAATTGGATGCGTCTATAGATATTTCAAAGGGCTTGGTAAAATTCGGCACCTTCAAGAATGCATTTCTTCCTCTGCTCAAAAGCTTCCTGTTGTGCGTTCCCCCATGTAAAAGAGTGATCTTCTTTGGTGAGGTGGGAGAGGGGGGCTGTGAGAGGCTGTAATCTTTGATGAACCTTCAGCAAAATACTGTGAAGTCGAGGAACTCTCGCACTTCTCTTACAGTTTTCAGTACAGGCCATCTTTGGACAGCTTCCACTTTCTTAGGATCCACTTTGATACCAGCTGCTCCTACAATAAAGCCTAATAATTCCAACTCTTTCACTGCAAACTCACATTTTTCACATTTGGCATATAGCTGATGTTGCCGCAGTTTTTCAAAAACCTGGTGTAAATATTGCTTGTGCTCCTCTAAGGTTTTGCTATAGACTAGGATACGAGCCACTCAAAACTACCATAGCGGGTGCGAAAGGCTATTTTAGGGATATCCTCTTTTGCTATGCAAACCTGATGATAACCTGATCTAAGGTCTATGCGGCTAAAGTACTTGGCCCCATGTAATCTATCTAAGAGGTCTTCCACTAGGGGCATCATGTATTTGTTTTTTTATGGTGATTTTGTTAAGAGCCCTATAGTCTACACAGAGTCTAAGTCCCCCATCCTTCTTCTTGACGAATAACACTAGGGAACCAAAGGGGGATTTATTGGGGTGGATGAAACCTTGTTCTTCTAATTCATGCAGCTACTTCTTCAATTCCATGAGTTCGGTGTGGTTCATGCGGTAGGGTGCTCGGGCTGGTGGGGCAGATCTTGGACTCAATTCAATCTTATGATCCACATCTCGTTTGGGTGGTAGACCCTTGGGTAGCTCTGTTGGCATTACATCTTTGAATTCTTCGAGTATCTCTGCCACTTCTGTGTTATTGCTTTGGTGCTTGGAAATTTTGCCATCTTCTTCTCCAATCGGTCAGATCATACATAAGTAGACCATATCTCCTTTTTTGATCGATTTCTCTACCTGCTTGGCACTACACGTCATGATGCGTGGCCTAAATACGGTCCCTTGGACCGGTGCTGCCTGGGTTGGACCTCTTGGTTGGGTTGCATTTGGCTTCACTGTTTGGCATGAAACTCCTGGCTTATTCTCCTTCATTTGCACTTTGATTGGGGTCCTGCCAGGAAATTGCATTCTTTCACAGGGTACTCTAACGCCTTCTCCTTGCATATCTAGCATCATCTCATTTACTCCTTTCCCAAACATCATAATGACATATTTGTCATAGAATTCCAAGCCTAGGATCACTTCAAAATCATCCATGGGGATTACTAAGAAGTTGAGTTTTGCTTTCCACTTTCCAGCTTCTACGTGTATTGAAAAGACTTGTTTCACTTCCTTGGCTTCTCCTTGTGCGAATGTTACTGTTAATCCTTTTGAGGCCTTAGATAGTTTCAATCCATGTTTTGTTGTGCACTCTGGGGTAATGAAGTTGTGTGTGGCCCCTGTTTCCACCATGATGGGTTGATTTCCTTCACTCACTCTGCCTTTGATGTATAGGTGGTGGACTGCTGCTACTTTGGCCACCATGCATTGGGGTCAGGCGTTGATTGTCCCTACCCTTGGGTGGTCCATGCTTTCATCACTTCCGCTTGGGATTTCTTGGATACGTGGGGTTGCAGTTCTTCTCCTCCATATGCGCTAGTAGGATTCACCCTCGACCCGCTTGATGAGGCTGTATCTTCTACGGGGCATCTGTTTTGGTAGTGTGGACCCCTGCATATGAAGCATTTGATCCCGATGGAAGGGCCTGGAGGTCTGCACCATGTTGTATTTGATCCTGCGGGTCCATATGATGCACTGGGGGTTGGCTTGTAATGGTTGTTTTCCCATCTTCCTACTACTCCTCTTGGTACCAATGTGGTTTGCAACACGGCCGTTGTGGTGGTGGGGGTTTGGCTCCTTGTGTCCGTGAATGGCCCTCTAGGGGCATTGGGCCTCTGGTTCCATGAGTTGTTGTTGAAGTTGGTGTTGAACTTGCTTTGGTTCCCTTGGGCCATTCTCCTACCTTCTAGGTCCACTAGTCTTTTGGCCATTCTCATGGCTTTTGCTAAGCTTGTTGGCTCTTGTCTCTCCACATCTCTTCTATCCCATTCTTGTATTCCAAACAAAAATCCATGCAATTTGGTGTCCGTATCCATGTTTGGTAGTTGCAGCATAATGTGCCTATATTTGCTGACGTATTCTTTCATCTTCCCTTGTGTTTATTTGAGGTTCCTCCATTCATCTCTCACTTTTAATTTCTCCATCTTTGGAATGAAGTAGTCTTTCAGTTCTTCCTGGAGTTCTTCCCATGAAAAGATGGTGTGGCCCTGCTCTTGCTCCACTAGGTACCAACTGGTAGCGTCCTCCTCCAAGTAAATGGCTGCCACTTCTGCTTTCTTGTCTTCGATCATCCGGGAATACTTCAAATACCTGTCCACCTCTACGATCCACTTCTTCAGGACCAGCCCATCTCTCCCTCCTTTGTATTTGGCTGGTTGGGGCATCTTGAATTTTCCATAGTCATCTTCTGAGCTGTCACTATCTTCCTCTTCCCTTTGATTGTGCTTCTTCTCCTTCTTCTTGTCTTTCCTCTTGTTTCATGTTTCTATTGCCTTCTCCTTCTCTTTCCTTGTGTCTTGCGCCCTCCTAGACATCTCCTCTCTACCCATTCTATCCATCTCCTCTTGCATTTTGTGTCTTTTCTCCTCTTCTTGTTGTTGTAACACCCATTCTCTATAGCCCTGCTCTACTTCTAGTTTTCTCTTCCTTTCCTCTTCCTCTTCCTTCATCTGCATGTTCCTCCATATTGACTCCAGCATGCCTGACATGCCCTCCAACTGTCTTTCCAGTCCGGCTACCTTCTCCTCTTGGGCTGCTCTCCATTCTTGCCCTCTACTCTTCTTCCTCTCCTCCACTGTTGGGAGGGTGATATTCTCCCTTTCGTCCTCCATGTGGTTGGTGGTGTTGTTAGTGTGGGGGAGCCGTGATGTGGTCGATGGTGTTGTCGGCGTGGGGAAGCCATGATGTGGTCAGTGATATTGTGGGCGCAGGAAAGTCACATCTTGCTTGTGGTGGTGTTGTCGACGCGGGGAAGCCATGATGTGGTCGGTGGTATTGTGGGCGCGGGAAAGTCACATCTTGCCTGTGGTGGTAGTGGTTGTGCCATGGGGGAGCCACATCACGTCTTTAGATGGTGGGTGGTGTCAGGGTCGGGACGTCATGCCAGGGCCGACGCGATGGGGGCATCGCGACGGGGGTTGACGCAATGTGGGTTGATGCTACGGGGATAGACACGATGCAGGGTGTCACGATGCGGGGCATCACAACATGGGACATCACGACGTGGGTCATTATGACTTCATTCTCTTTGGGGCACTGGATCTTCTCTCTTCTTCCGTGAGCACTCCTTCACTCCAAGCAAGAGTTGCTCTGATACTAAGTGTGATGTACATGCACTCGTTATGCACTCAACACGGCACAGAAAGGTAAAACGATATGTGAGCTCAAGGTATACTCTTGTATTATTCAATTCAAAAAGTGGGACAACATAGACATATCCCAGGACTACACCCTCGTGATGCCACACATAAGAGGGTTCACCACTGGGTTTAGGGAATCACACGTAGTGTGGAAACAAGGCACGGCTTTGAGTCACTACTACTCCCTATATAGGTGTTTTTGGTGATAACAGCATGGTATAGCTACAAATCCCTTACACCCTCCCCTCGGCCCCCCTGGTGCCTTGCACTTGTAGGGCCGCTGCCTCCTCTCCATCATCCCCCCTCTTCTTCCTGCTTGGCCACTGTCACTACTAACCACACAAGACCATGCGCTGCCCCTGCGCCACTCCTCCGCTCTCCTTGCCTTTGCCTCCTCCAACCTCACCCTCTCCTCTAGCCTCCCTCCTCCCCACCATTGTCTTTATTCACTGAGGTCCTTGCCACAATCTGTGGCTCCTACCCCTACTATTGTACAAGGTTGTTGCTTGTTGTGCACTTCTCCTGCCTCTTGAGTCTTGTTCCAAGGGCATCGCTTGCACCCTTGTCTGCTGGTCAAGGTCACTACCATCGCCTCCAATACACCCGCTACCTACTTGTCTCCACGCCTATCGCCTATAGGTTGTCTCCATCACTGCCACTGCTGCAAACATCACCTCACCACCTGCTTGTCTCCACCACCACTGCTTGTAGGTCGCTGCACCAAAATGCCGATACAATGCACCACACACACACACACACACACACACACACACACACACACACACACACACACACACACACACACACACACACACACACACACACACACACGCACGCACGCACGCACGCACGCACGCACGCACACGTGCCACTCACACCATAAATGCTGATGGAACATTGTCATAACACTCATGACAGGTCCCCAAAGCATTGCTACATACTCAAGGGTACTTCGGAAGAACACTTGTGATAGGTTCCCAAAGTATTGCTACATACTTAAGGGTACTACGCAAGAACTCAATGTATTTGGTTAACAAACTACCTACATCACCATCTCTATTAGTCATAGCCTAGAATTTAGCCAAAGCAAGGAAATGAAGGAAAAGACCTAAATGTAGATCAAGGTCTAGGACATAAACCACTCGGGAGATTGAGCCAACTAAGCTAGAAACTGAAAAGTCGAACTTAACCTATAAGAAAAAGGAAAAATAGCCTAACATGATTGAAGTATATCTACTTGATGTTGTTTCCTAAATCCAAGGAGAGATTGATAATAGCTAATCAGCCCTTAACTCCAAAGGAGGGAGCAAGGTGCCATTCACATTGTGCCACTCTAATTGAGAATGAATGCTCAATGAAAGAGAACCTAGAGCCATTTAGGAAAGATGAGTAGCCACCACAGAGGCAGTGATTAGCCTACTTAAGAGTCCCAAATCATCTTCAACCAAGAAGAAACATGAAGCCTAAGAGTAGTAACCTTGTACATTCGCTCAACCTAGGAAAATAAACCTACAAAAGCCAACCAATGGCACTGCCACTTCCTACTAGGCTAACAATTTAACCAAGTATTCAATCTTGATTGAAAAAGTAGCTGGCTCAAATGGGGATCTCAATTGTCAAGCCTTTGGCTGTGACAACATTGGCTAAGGAACATGCATATATATGGATAGCAAGGGTTTCATGGGCAGCAAGGCCCTCATGATCTACATGACAAGATTACCCTCACTAACCACAATGAGAAATCTCCCTCACCATCAGACTTAGAGGAATGGATGTCCAAGTTGGAGTCCTACTTTAATATCTACCCTTGAATACTGATGATAAAAAAATAATCTTTACTTCTCTCCACTTGGAAGGATTTGCCCACACATGGTGTCACTATATCAATCAAGAGAATCATTAGTTCATTGACTGGGAAGATTTTTAAATGCATATGGTTTGAGTATTTGTGTCTTTTATGGAAAAAGAGAGGTTGGCAAGACGGTGGTACACTCTTAACCAACGTAACCTCACTATACGTGAGTACACGAATTAGTTTGTGAACTTGACCATATATGTGGAGAGCATAACAATGATGCTAAATTGCACAAGTATATCTATGGGTTGGAACCAAGCATATCGGAAGATGTCATGGCCCAAAAGCCTACCACACTATTTGAAGTAATTGAACTAGCTGAGAGATATGCAAGGAAGTATCATAAGAATAAACATTTTCAACAAGGTTTTGGACAGCCCCACATACCTTCAAGATCAGCCCCATATGGCTCCAATGGTCAACACTTTATTTCTTTGGATGTCATGAAGGAATGGAAGGAAAAAGGATTATGCTTTAAATGTGGGGATAAGTACACTATTGATCATGCCTCCAAGTGCCCTTACAAGACAGCTAAGGTCAAGGTCCATAGCATGTATGTCATGGAAGATTGGCACAATGATGAGGATGACCTACCCACCGACCATGTTGAACTTGCTAAGGATGTTGATCACAAGTAGTTCTATGACCTCGAGGATGGGTTTTATTTTGACCTAAGTGGGTAGCTGTCCATCATAGATACTTGATCTGACATCCCACTTGCCTACCACTTCCCTTTGCTCCATCTCCTTAGATGCTTGAATAAGTTCTCGAAGCCCCAACACCCTGCGCATTCAAGGAAGTATCCATGGAAAGCATCTCTTCATCCTTGTGGATAGTGGTAGCACTCACAATTTTGTCAATAAATCAGCCATTGAAAGGTTGAAATACACCCCTATAGAATTGGATCACCCCTTCAAGGTCTAAGTAGCAAATGGAGAAGAAGAAGTCAACACACATGTATGTCCCATAGTCCCCTTATACTTGGCTGAAAATTTTGTGGCATTGGTTGATTTGATTGCCTTAGATATGGGCCCCATCTTGGGTTGTGATTGGTTGAAACAATTGGGAAAAATTGCTATGGACTTCTCTACGCTCTACATGGAGTTTATGATGCATGGACAACCCATTTGCCTAGAGAAGGTAGTTCAGAATCATGTTGATTTTCAGCTCATTACAACAAAGCAATTCAAAAGTAAGTTTGAGAAATGCTCACAAATCTTTGTCTTTCAATTGAATAAGGATAATTCAGGTCAGCCCTCTACAGCATCTAATGATTTAGCCTTGCAGGCCCTACTTGAGGAGTATAGTGATCTATTTCAGATGCCTACAACCCTTTTTCCTAAGAGGAAAGTGGACCATCCACTTGATTTAGAGCCCCATTCCAAGCCAGTACACAAGCCACCTTACAGACTCTCCAAGTGTGAATGTGAAGAGGTTGCAAAGCAAGTCAAGGAGTTGTTGGAGATGGGTTTCATTGAATTGAGTTCTTCCCCCTTTGCATCCCCTGTCCTGTTAGTCAAGAAGAAAGATGTCTCTTTCCACATGTGCATCGACTATAGAGACTTGAACAAAATAATGATGAATAACTGCTACCCCATCCCAGGGATTGACGACTTCCTGGATGAGTTGAAAGGGGCATGCTTTTTCACTAAGATTGATTTACGCTCTGGCTACCATTAGATTTGTATGAGGGAGGGAGATGAGATCAAAACAGCCTTCAGGACGGCCTGATCATGGGCTTTATCATTTTCTAGGGATGCCTTTTGGGTTGACTAATGCCCTCGCCACATTTCAGAGCCTCATGAACAAAATCCTTCAACCCTTTCTATTCAAGTTTGTACATGTTTTCTTTGAAAACATCCTCATTTATAGCAAGTCACCAAAGGAGCACTTGACACATGTCAGAAGAGTGTTTGACATATTGCGAGAGCATCGACTCTTTGCTAAGGAGAGAAAATGCACCTTCATGCAGACATTTGTGGAGTACTTGGGACACATTGTGAGCAAAAATGGCATATAGGTTGACCCAAAGAAGGTACAATGTGTTAGGGACTGGCCCATTCCATCCCCCACCACTTCAATCTGTGGCTTCCTTGGTCTCTCTTCATTCTATAGATGCTTTATTAAGCACTATGCCACCATTACAATACCTTTGACTGATGGATTAAAAAAAGAGTCATTCTTTTGGGATGCCACTATTGATCATAGCTGGAAGCAGTTAAAGGATGTGCTTACTTCCACCCCTATCCTTGTTTTCCCAGAGTTCTCTAAGGTATTCACCATTCATTGTGATGCTAGTGCAAGGGTATTGGTGTAGTATTGTTGCAACAGCATGGTGTGATTACTTTTGAGAGCCCCAAGCTTGATGAGAAGGAGATGTGAATGTATATGACCAGGAGATGTTGGCCATCCTCCATGCTATCAAGAAATGACACCACTATTTGTATGGTAGCTGCTTCAAAGTCAAAAGGGACCACTAAGTCCTCCAGTACTTCTTGACTTAGTCCACTTTGACTCCTAAGCAAAGGCAATTTGTGGCAACATTACAAAATTATGGCTTTTCTCACAATCGGGGAAAAGATAATATCGTGACCAATTCACTCTCTCAGATGTGGGCATGTAGAGTATCCTCTATTTTAGACTTGCATAGTGATTGGATTGAAGAGCTTTAAGAAGCTTACTTGTTAGATGATCACTTTAGCCACATCTTCCAGATATTATAGCATGGGGTCATAGCTGAAAACTCCCAATATCAGCTCAAGCATGGCCTTATTTGGTCCCCTGACAAGATTGTCATCCCACACACTTCCCCCTTCACGTAGAAGATCATGGAAGAGATGCATTCTTGCCCCACTGCTAGTCACTTAGGTGTTTTCAAAACATATGGCAGGACTACCAAGAGCTTTCATTGGAAAGGATTATGGAGGGATATCAAGGACTTTTTGGCCAAATGTGTTCCATGCCAACAGAACAAGGAGAGTACACTCAGGCCCACTGGCCTCTTGGAGCCCCTCCCTGTCCTTGAAGGGAAATGGACTCATATCACAATGGACTTCATCAGTGGTCTCCTTGTGAGAAAGAAAGGGTGGAACAATATCTATGTGGTAGTTGATTGCCTCATCAAAGCTACCCACTTTATCCCCATTAAGATCCAATACACTGCCTCTTAAGTGGCCACTCACTTTATGGAATATGTCTTCAAGTTGCACGGCTTACCACAAGTCATAGTACATGATCATGATGCTAATTTTATGAGCAATTTTTGGTAGACATTTTTCACATCCATGGGTACCAAGCTTGCTCCATCCACTGCATACCACCCTTAGACTGATGGCTAGACTGAGAGAGTGAACAAATGGCTTGCGACACATTTGAGGCACTTTTGCCATGATGTACAACATAGTTGGGATATGTAGCTCCACTTGGCTGAGTTTGCTTATAATAACTCCACCCACTCTAGCATTGGAGTTTCCCCTTTTGAGGCCTTATATGGGTATAAGGTTTGCCTCCCTACATTCTTATTTAATGATAAGATAAACCCTTAGAGTGAGGCTGATTGGATTGCATGCAAGCCCTACTTCAACAATGCAAATTGAATCTTAAAAATGCACAAACATACATGAAACTTTATGCTAATGAGAAAGAAGGCATTTGGAATTCCAAGAAGGGGAATTGGTCCACTTGAAAGTGCCTAAGTCCCGCTACTCCACTCTCAAAGAAGGTAGCAGTAACAAGCTGGCCTACTGTTTAGAGCTTCCCCCTACCACCAAAATCCACAATGTGTTTCATGTCAGTCATTTGAAACCCTTTATGGGCACCTCCGTGGACTATGTGGAAGAAATCCCCCCCATAGATGAAGAAGGCATCACTCAGTATATCCCTAAGGCAATTATTGGGTAATGAGATATGCACTTAAGGTCTCAATCCATCAAGGAACACCTCATCAAATGGTAAGGCCTACCCTTGGAAGAAGCCTCTTAGCACCCAGCAACCATTGTCAATGAATTTTCTCACCTCCAAGAGGCCTAATGGACTGAAGACTAGGTGGTTATGCCCCCATTTGACCATTCTCTACTTGTAGACTACACACTGTTTTAGAATAGTTTTGTACTTACCCAAATCTCAAGCATGTACATCCTACCTAGACTAAAAGTACTCGTCATAAGTCACGTTTTGACATGTGGCACACCCTGTTTGGAGTAGCCTACCAAAAGTTTTGACAATTTTACCTTAGTAGGCCAGTCATGGACATCATATTGTCCCTAGTATTTTCCCACCCATTTTCATTGTAGTATGGCTCAGAGTAGTACTCTACACCTCTCCCTATATCCACCCATCACTCCCCCTCTAGTTCTCTTTGTTTTTTAGGGCAAAAACCTTCAGGGTGGGGATGGATTGTAATAAGCACAATACATAGAAACTAGGGGTTAGACACCCAGTCACACTAACCGGGGTATATAAGGTGTAAGGGTCCCAAATTAGGGCAAATAGTTATTATCAAGAACATACTCTTCACCTTCATCTTTAGCTTCCATGGCTTCCTCCTTCCTTCTCTCCTCTTTTCTATATTTCTCTCTCCTCTTCTAATCTTCTTTTCTCTTCTTATTGCTCTCTTTCTCTCTCTTCAGCTCTTCTTCTCTCTCCTCTCAGCTTCATCCATTACAGAAAGACTCTATTCTAGGACTTTTCACCCTAAGGTAGCTATTTAAAAACTAGTCTATTAGGCTAATTATATTTAAGCTGGCTTATCACCTTTTCTTACTCTTATTAAAGTTTGTATACTCTAGTATTTAATTTCCAACATAGTTTCCCTTTTAACTCATTCATAACTACACAAATAATATTCTAACTCATTGTTTGACCATCTATCCTAAAATAACTATCTACAAATTAAGCTATATATACATCCAATGCTATTTAATAAACTCACTTAAGTTTTTTTTACTCATTCATGACTACAAAAATAGTCTTCTAACCTATTATCTTTTGAAACTATATATCCTAAAGTAACTATCTACAAACCAATCTATATATACATTAACCCACCTATTAAGCCAATGCTATTTAGTAAACTCACTTAAGCTCTTTTTCAACTTCTTAGCTTTCATTACACAATTTTAAGTTTTCCTTGTAGAAAAAACAATATCAACCCTAGGAAATATATGGGACCAAAAAACCTTCTGACACCCATATGAAAGGTCTTTTCTAACAAATTATGTGTATTTTCCCCATTACTTAGTTTATTTTAATGTGTATACACATGGTGTTGCACGCCCACACATGGAAAAGCTGCATAATCTCTACGACTTAATTCCCACTTTAGATGGATCCAAACATATACTGTGACTTATTTTGAAGGGAATAAGTCATCCAAGACAAAAGATGGAGAAAAATGGCGTGATTTAGAAAAATCATAATTTTCTCCTATTTTTGATGGATTTTTGCAATTCTATCCGCGATGGCTTGTTGACCAAATGCGTTCCAATTGTTTTAAGTACCCGGATGGCTATATTCGGAGTTCATATGATGAAGTTATGATCCAAACAAGTTGCAGACAAGCACAAGGCAAAAATAACAAAAATAGTGAAAAAAGCATAAGCTTTAAATCTAAATGCCTTAAGCTTTTATGAAAAAGCAAAGAAAAAACACACGTGAGAGGGAGTGGAGAAAAAACACACATGAGAGGAAGGGGATACACAGAAGGTCTCTCATCCTCTTCTACTTTAATCCGAGAAGAGAAGACACTGAAGAACTTTATCCTATTCTATAAATCTGATTAGAAATTATACCTCTACTCTCATCTTTATTCCATCTACTAGAGAGAGAGAGAAGTATTGCTCTCCACGAGGCAAGAAGAACCATCCACAAGGCCTACACATTGAATCCCGCAATGATCACCATCATCATCATGAGTCTTACATCTTTGCTAGCTCGTATTACTGTCGTGTTCTTCTTCTTCTACAAATCATATTTCTATCATGGCCCTGAAGAAAATAAATTTAAAAGTGGAAATCGCAAATGACCCTACTAATGTGGAAGCAATAGTTGGAGTTGCGAGCACAGGAATCACTAATGGAGTCACGGGCATGTATAACAACCCTTTACCAATTGCAATACGATAGGGTTTTCTAAAAAATTAGTTAAATTCAAAGGGGAAGAGTTCATTGAAAGTTGCATGATTGATTGAAGTCATAACTGCTTGAAGACATCAATCTTGTTTGTGATTTTCTAGATTAGATCGTGATTGAATTAAGTATTGGAATAAGATAAAAATTAAGGATCCCTATACCTCCCCCAAGGATAGGTGTTGAATCCCCATATCGAGAGGGGTTGTTTTTAGTGCTGGCGGAAGCATGGACCGACTCCGATGGTGAAAGGTCTCTCAGCAGGGATTGTATTAAGTAGGAGGTGGTTAGGATGCTAGGGAGGCTCTGGCTAATAAATCATTTTTCGCACCTATGAACTACTTGGTCCCCTATATGGCATGAGTTCTACTTGGGACACCTATAAACGCTAGCTATAGGTGGATTGGATCTTGGTGATGTGCAGATGCACCGGATGAGGCAGCATGTGAAATTGCAATTTTTCTCCTGTATGGGCAGGAGAACACACAATATGGATCATAATCAATGAATTTATTTTATTCTGATTGTATGTCCATGAGTAAATTACGTAAACGAACAATTGTGCATAAATGGATTTTAATTAATGAAGTTGTTTTTATATGTTTCACGTAATGTGGTAGGTAATTAGATAACTAAAAACTTCCATAGAGAGGTAATGTGGTTTCCCAAAAAGAAAACACTAGGAAGAAACTCTAGGAAGGGCCGATTTGCTGACTTACCTAGGGTTTGGTCTTAGAACCCTAGCTCTAAATTATCTTAGGGGAAAGGTATGGCGACTGTCCCAGAGCACTGCGAGGGATTTCATAAATCCTTAGTCTGTTGTACTCCATGAACCAAGGGTAATGACAGTCGCTTCTTCCGGACAAGAAGCCTCTCGAAGGACACCTTCGAATGTGAGCTAGTTATTGATAGGTGACTATTAGATCAATTAGGAACCTTCAGGTTGGCGGTCCTCTGTGGGTAACAGTAGGATGCTTCCCTTGTAAGGTATAGACCTAGGGTTAAATAGTCGGACAAAATTTGATCATTCTGGTTAGAGTACGGATGGTGGCGGCTGGAAGGTAAACTCTAGGCGACTACTAAAACGTTACTTGTCATGTAATTAAGGCGGATACATTACAACTAGTATCAGAGCGAAAAGAAACAAAAAACTTGGTAATTGTAGCTTGAGACATGAGTTGTTTTTCCCTTCGCTTAATGATATGTTTTTTTTATCCTACCCCGAGAGACAAAGATTGGGAGCAGTTCCTAGTCTTCCGAGCAATGTTTACGTCGCCAATGCATTCTGCGGATTATGGATGGAGAATGCAAGTAATGCAGATTCTGGATTGCATCTATGATCCTTCTCCACTATACAAAGAAAGACGTTGGATGATAAGCGATGGATATTGTTATATCGATCCAAGCCTTCTTGCCTTCCTTCAGACCAATTTGAAGAGGATAAGATGGATTGAAAACCTTAAAGTCGTGAAGGTTTATTGATTCCATGAAGCTAGAGTGAATTCAACTTTATTCACTAGAGGCCAGGAGGTTAAACTAAATCAATATATTTACAAGGAAGTGACAAAGGTCATCCCAACGGACTGAATTATAGTTATTGGTCGCTCTAAATGCCGCAACTACATCAAAGGTGGACTTCTTGATCTTCCTTTAAAGTACCGATTTTTAGATATCCATTCTTCAAAGCCCAATGATTACGCAATGGATGTATCCAAATGCCATGCTTAGATTGTATTAGGAAAATCTTCTCTCCCAAATAACCAGTCATCCCAAAATAAACCATGTATTTTTTCCATATAGCAAAAGAAATTATTTTTTCTATCCAGTGAATATGAAACTGGTTACCATTCTAGCAATTAAGAATTATGAGTTAGTAGATATATCTGAAATCCATGGTTAGATTCCTTAAGTTAATTTGAAAAACTCTATATGTTAATTTGAAAAACTCTATATAACACTTCTCAAGTATGCACTGTCTATGGATATTGCGCAGCAAGTATCCAATTTTTGCCACAGATTAGACGATCCCCTGAACACATGACTTGAAGCAATGCATCCATCCGACCTCCAAGACACATTGATAAGAGCAAGACAGATTGTAAAGGAGCTCCGGTCCAAACCAAGGAACAATAAGCCTTGGAATAATAAGTTCCAAAACAAAAATATAACTAGGGGCTATGCAAAAAGAGCCCAAGGTCAATTCCAATCTGCTAATAGCAAGAAGGCTAAGACGTCGGTGGTGGAGAACTTTACTAGTAGTAATAGGGATACTTTCAGGTGCTATTATTGTAACGAACCTAGGCACATCCAAAGGTGATGCCCAAAACTTGTTGTCAGAATGAACGCCAACGCAAGTTGCATAACGACTAGAGCCTGACAGCCACAGCTAGAGGAAGAGTTGTTGGCATAAGCCTCAAGGAAGTAGAAGATGATGAAGGTCCCACCTTGGAAACTGACATGGAGAGAGTAAGAATTCATGCCTCTCTCAACAAGAAGGGACCAAATCAATAGATATTGGTGATTCAAACACCATCAACCTATAACGGTAAACCCTTTAAAATTTCGATTGATTGTGGAAGCACATATTCATTTATATCACGAAGGTATGCTAGAAATCTAGGCACAAACATAATGCATGAACTTGGGGGAGATAGTTGAGTTAGCTGATGGACTCAACACAACAGACAAGTAAGGTGGAGTTAAATCTGGGTGGCAATCAAAACAACATGCAATGATAAACCTGGGAACCTATGAGTGCATGTTAGGAATGGACTGGTTAATTTCCAACGACGCTCATATTCATTGTGAAAAGAGCCAAGTCACATTCTTGAATCTTGTAGGGCAACAAGTGACCACACAAGGAGAAGTAGGAAAACCAAAGATTCAATTAGCAAAAGCTTCTCGAATTGCTAAAGGTTTAAGAAAAGACTCACATGTATACCTAATCAAATTAAATAAGACTGAATAGGATAAAGAAGTTGAAGATGAACCGTTGCGGCTTAGGGAATATGCTGACATATTTCCTGAAGAATTAACTAAACTTCCACCACACAGAGAGAAGTCGACCACGGAATCAAGCTAGTACTAGGAGCTCCACCAGTTGCAAAGAGACCATATTGAATGTCCATTCCGGAAGCCATAGAACTAAACGAACAACTCAAACAACTCTTAGATCAATGATACATTAGACCCAATAACTCACCCTAGGGAGCTTCGGTGTTATTTCAGAAAAAGAAGGATGGGACTCTCCATCTCTGCATTGACTATCAAGGGATAAATCAGGTAACAATAAAAAATAAGTATATGATTCCAAGGATTGACGAACTACTTGATCACTTCAAGGAGCAAAGATTTTCTCCAAGATTGATCTCAGATCAAGGTATTACCAGATCAGAATCAAGCAAGAAGATATCCCAAAAACCACTTTTAGCACAAGGTACAGTCATTACGAGTTTATCATGATGTCATTTGGATTAACAAATGCCCCTACTACCTTCAACAGATTAATGCAAGATATATTTAGATCTTATCTTGATGATTTTGTCCTTGTATTCTTAACATATTCTAAGGATGAAGGAAGTCACAAGTCACAACTGTGGATATTTCTTGAGACAATGCAGACTCACAAGCTGTATGGTAAGAAGAAGAAGTGTGCATTCTTCAAGAAGCAAATCAAGTACTTAGGGTTTATAGTTTCAGCAGAGGGAATTTCAGTAGATCCGGCCAAGGTCAAGGATGTACAAGACTAGTCGCCTCCAACCATTGTAAGTGAAGTTCATAGCTTTTTTGGGTTTGACAGGATTGTATCGGATCTTTTGGTTCCAAGTAGTAGGAGCATTCATCTCAAAACATCGCTACTAGCAACCACTAAAATCCATTGAATTGTGACCATCATACTAGTATACTTCATTATTATTAGTAAAAACATTGCATATGCTGCCAATCTTCTACCAGATGGCCCAAATTATTGCATTTTGAACACTAGAGGGTCTTCCTAGTAGATTTGCAAGGACCATCCAAGGATTTCCTTCCCTTGCCCTTCCTTTTACACTTTAAGGGATTTTTTCAGATTGTTCTCTTCACTATTGCTATCATTCTCCGAGTTCGATCCAAATTCAACTCACTAAGATTATATTTTTGGCTTGTTTCAGTCAATTTGGAATATCTTTGGGACTTATTGTCTAATCCCTAGCAAGGTTTATTCCACCCATTCAAGGCCTAGAATTCAAACCTCAAACATCAATATAATGCAACATCTCACTAACAAGTTTATTATTGGTTATTCGTCCATTCAAACTCAATACATGGTGGTGTAAGTTTGAGTTTTGAATTTACAGATAACCAATAATAATTATTCCATCCTTGCTCCTATGCCAACCAAGCTACAACATCCTTCCACATAGTGGCTTTAAACACTATAGCTTATTGGGTAGGATCCAATTGCCGCAACTAGTTGAGACCATAAGCCACTTCAAACTACTAGATGTGAGTATGAAAATATCACTCTATGGTGCCATATCATTTGGGAAAGGAAACCTATTCATTCAATAGCCACTGGAGGGGGAGGGGGAGGTAGTGTCCTTCCAAAAAGTTCCATCAGTATTTGAACTATGATTGGAGATGCTAATGGAAGTTGAAGGTGTCACAAGATCCATGAAAAGATGGGGGGGAGAGAGACAAAGTTTGAGCTCTTGCAAGACACAAAACACATAGAGAATGCATAAGATATAAAGTTGAAAACCCTAGTCTTTATTCTTTTTCTTCACTATAACTATCTACCAAGAAGAAAGAGAGAGAGTACAACATAAACAATATACAAGATGTCCATAGTGTAAACTACTAGAAATATGACTAGATAGATATCTCATAACTCAAGTAGGTGGACCTAGTTGTAAAGCATCACTTGTTAGATATGCTCAATGCCCCACCTCCATAAGGTGCCATCAATGATCCTTCGTGCTGTAAGTTCTAAGGCACCCATTATGAGGAGAAGCCATATGTGAGTCTAGAGATTGGTTGGGTCCTGACTTGTATATCAAATAAGGTCTATGTGATCAGATGTCAAAAAGATGACCTTTGTGAATCTAGCATTTCGGTTAAATAGAGTAGTTATGTTCATAGTATCTCAAGGCACAATGCATCGAGTTATAAGGTGTGTGAGTTATCACACAGACCCCTATTTTGGAGTCTGAGAGCCACAAAAGTAGCCCCCAAACCATGAAAGTAGCCCTGGGCTCCCAACCCAATAGTAAAGGGAATACAAATGATTAGGAAAGGTTCATCATATAGTCAAATAAGCCAACCAAACTACCTTTCTAGGCTATAAAAGGAATACCCTCTCTAAAGCCATCCTCAATCTATCTTTCAACTAGTCAAAGTTCTTCTATGTAGCATTAAGCTCTTCGTTTATCATTTGTCTAGATCACCATCTAAGCTTCATAATAGTAGAAACACATGGGTGGACATAGCCATCCTTGATTTTATTCATTTAAAATTAAACTAGTCTATGTTGTTCTTATATTACTGTGTATTCTTTACTCCTTGCTTGGATTCTATCCATTGTTCCATGTAATTTTTTACATGATATCAATGATTAGGGGGCTCTAAAGAGTAAACATCACATCAGAGGCAAGGACTTCAATAGCAAAGGAGAGAAATATTGTCTACTATATCAAGTAATAGTGCTAGTGCATCATGTGGTGGTACTATTGTACTGACAATTCAAACATTGAGGATTCATCCACCTACCTTCAGCAAAGGCAAGTTAGATGGTACAAACTATACTTTGTCAAAGTTTAGAATCATAACTATCCTTGATTCTTATGATCTTTTGAAGCCATTTATTAGGGACTGATCTAGAACCACAATTCATTCTCGACCCATCAAATTCAAGTGTTATAATTTCTCCAAAGGTAGATCTTCATGTGCGTGCAAACAAAGGAGCACAAATGTGTTGTGTGCCTTAGTTACAAGCTATTTTGGTAATGTTTTGACCTTGATTCAACATATAACCAAAGCATCAAAGGCCTAGAACATATTGAGGAGTCAGTACAAAATGCAAAATCAAGCAAGTATTTAAAACTTGGAGAATCAATTAGAAGCAATGAAGTTTATTGAAGGAGAGATAGGTGAAGCATTCATCACTCGAATCAAGAATTTGCATGAGCATATGACTAGTGCTCGGATACAAAAGACTGGTGCAAAGTTAGCTCAAAGTTATCTTCCGATATGTCTATCAGAGTTTGATGGACTAGTAACTACCCTAAATATTTAGGTGAGACCCCAAGCCTTGATGTTTGAAAAATTTTGTATACTACTAATGGAGGAGTTGTGGCTTAAAGCTTGAGAATATAGTAGTAGTGAAGATGTTGCATGCTCCACCAATGTGAAAGGAAAAGTTGGTTCCTCTACCAATGATGAAGAAAAGAATAAGGGTGGTAAGAAAAAGTTTCAAGGAGAGTGCTAGTGCAATAAGAAGAAATGACATGCAATCACAAATTTTCGTGTTAAGAAGATAGATGTAAAGAATGGCATCATCAAGACTAAATGAAAGGCGATAGCCAATACGATTAAAGTAGAGTTGGAGTTATTCATGGTGACCATTTTGAAGAAGTGTGTTCCTTGGTGAAAGAAATATCTACCACTAACTCATGGGTATTGAATAGTTGCACCTCCCATCACATGACCAAAAAGAAAGGTCTATATAGTTCCATGAAGCCTCTACAAGAATCAATTACTTTGATGGTTGGGAATGATGCAAAATACCCTATTGAGGGTAGATGTACTATTTCCTTTGTTATTACAAATGGTGAACTCAAAAGTCTTTCAAATGTGTTGTATGTTCCAAAGATTAAGATAAATCTATTATTAGTTGCTTCTATAAGACTGATATTGGATGTGAGGTGAGGTTCACCAAGATAGGGGCAAAAATTATCAATAGTATTGTGGCAAAGTTATTGGAAAAGGAGAAAGAAGAAACACACATGTATGAGTTAAGTGATCTTATAGCCATCGCTAGTGTGGATGCAAGTAAACTTTGGTATGAAAGATTTGGTCATATTGGTTTTACAGTGTCAAAGATGTTGCATAAGTAAGCTATGGTTGCTCACCTACCTGTAGTAATTGAAATGAAGGAACCATGTGAAGGTTGTATGATGGGCAAGCAACAAAGAAAGGCATTTTCATAAAAAAGTAAGAACAAAGCGAAAACTCCTCTAAAGTTAGTGCATGTTGACTTATGTGGTAAAATGCCTACACAATCCTTGGAGGGGGGATCTTCTTATTTTATGTTGATCATCGTCGACAACTATAGTAGGAATATATAGGTGTACTTCCTTTGTTATAATAAGTCTCAAGCTTTATAGAATGCCTAAACCTTGTTGAGAATGAAACACACCAAAGTGTGAAGAAGTTTAGAATAGGTGGCGGTGGCTAGTTCAACTTAAAGGAGTTTCAAGACTTTTGCAAGGGCAAAGGGATTAAGCATCAATTGACAAGGCCTCATATACCTCAATAGAATGGCATTTTTGAATGCTAAACTATTGTGGAAATGGTAAGTTCCATGCTTAAGGGCAAGGGATTGCACAACCAATTTTAGGCAAAAGCTATTAATACTATAGTATACATTCTTAATCAAAGTTACACAAAGGCTCTTAAGGGGAAAACTCCTCATGAGGCCTATACTAGTAAGAAACCATGTGTCTCATACTTTAGAACTTTTGGATGTGAATGTTGTATACATGTTCCAAAGGATAAGAGAAACAAGTTAAAACCAAAAAGCAAAAAGTATATTTTCTTGGGTTATCTTGAGCAAAAGGCTTACAAATTGTATAACCATGTGGTGAAGAAGATCATAGCAAGTTGTAATATGGTGTGCAAGGAGTAGGTACATATAGTGGAGGAGGAGAATATAAGTTCTTCCACTTTATCATTCAACGAAGAAGTAGTTCACTTTGAACCTGTCCCAAGAGTTGTCCCTACCCTAAAGGAGAAGGAAGGATCGTCTTCAGATGTTAATGAAAATTTGTACCAACCTACAATCATGCCACAAGAAAAGCCATTGCCATGATGGGTGAAGTAGCTCTATGATCACAGTAATCCTATGCCTACTACAACTGAGGAAAAGATAGATATACCAAGGAGGTCTCACAAAATAGAGGAGCAAAGAAAGGCTTCTACTCACATAGTTAATATAGTCTTGATGGTTGAGATTATAAGAGAAGTAAAGGAGGCATCAGACTTGAAAGAAGAACTTGATGATCTAGCATGGAGAGTAGCTATGCAAGCTGAGTATGATATCATAATGAAGAATGATACTTGGAAGCTAGTGGATTAGCAAAAAAGAGCAAGATTATTAGCACCAAGTGGGTTTGGAAGGTAAAGTACAAGATTGATGGAAGCTTAGAAAAAGTACAAAGGCAGATCAATTGCACATGGATTTCACATGTTGAAGAAAAATTTTCTCCAATTGCTAGAATGACCACTATCCGCACAGTATTTGTTGCTAGCCACTCATAAGAAGTTGGCTAGTTTGCCAAATGGATATTAAATCAACATTCTTGAATGGTGACCTCAAGGAGCATGTGTATATGGCTCAACCACTGGGGTTTGAGGTCCCTCATTTTAAGAACAAAGTCTATAAGCTAAAAAAGGCATTGTATGGGCTAAAAAAAGCCCTTAGAGCATGGTACTAATGAATAGATAAATTCTTTATAGGCTTAAACTTTAGAAGGTATCCCTCAAATGCTAGCTTGTATGTTTACGAGGATAGTGAAGCATTTGTAATGATTGCCTTATATATGGACAACCTTCTTACAAGTGACTATGAAGATATGATTTATCAATCTCAAAATTCTTTGAGCTCTAAGTTTGAAATAACAAACTTGGTCTTGTTGAACTATTCTTTGGGGATTGAAGTCTACTTGGTAAACTATTCATCTCTCAAAAGAAATATGCATGGGGGATCTTGAAAGCATTTGGCATGATCGAGTGTAAGGAGATAGCTACACTTATGGAGGTCAATGTGAAGTTATCTATTGAGAATACAACAACACTATCACACATTGGGTAGGAGGTTGGTCAACAATCTCATCTAGCTATGTAACACTAGACCGGATATTAGTTTTGTTGTTGGTGTTTTGATGAGGTTTTCAAACAAACCACAAGAAAGTAACTAGAAAGTTGGGATGTGAGTGTTTAGATTCTTGAAGGAAGCTCTTGACTATAATATCACATACAATTTCAGAAGTGCTCTCATAGGGAATTGTGACTCAGATTGGGTAGGTGATAGTGATTCCAAGAAATCAATATTGTTTCTCATTAGATTCAGGAATTTTATCTTAGATCAGTAAGAAGCAAGTAACAGTGGCATTTTCTTCTACTAAAGCAGAGTATAGGCAGCTTGTTTGCTGCATGTGAAGTAGTATGGATAAGGAGGATCCTATGGCATATGGTAGTACAAGATGAAGATCCAATAGTACTAAGATGTGACAATCAGAGTTACCACACAATTGCCAATAATCTAGTTTTTCATACACACACCAAACAAGTTGTGATCTAGTATCACTATGTGTGTGACTTCAAGGATGGGATAGTAGAGCTTTTCCACTATTCAACAAAGGAGAATGGAGTAAATATCTTTACCAAAGCTCTTACAAAGGATCTACATCCAAAGACTCAACATTGGGCTAAGGATGTAGTTCACTTGTGGATGGCATTGAGAGGGGGTGTTAGATATGCTCAATGCCCCACCCTTACAAGGTACCACTAATGATCCATGGTGCTCTAAGTTATAAGGCCCCCATTATGAGGAGAAGCCATGTGTGATCCTAGACATTGGCTGGGTCATAACTTGTATGTCAAATGAGGTTTGTGATCGGATGGCAAGAAGATGATCTTTATGGATCTAGTCTTTGGGTTAGATAGAGTAGTTATGCTAGTAGCAACTTGAGGTGATTGTCAATCTATCTTTCACCCAATTAAAGTTTTTCCATCTAACCTTAAGCTCTTCACCTATCATCTATCTAGATTTCCATCTAAGCTTCATGGTGGAAGCACACAATTGGACACAACCATCCTTGTATTAGTTCTTTTGAAATTAAAACACTTGTCATCCTTCTCATATTTGATGTGTATTCTTTACTACTTGTTTAGATTCTATCTATTGTGCTATGTAACTTTTTATATCACTGGAATGATATATCAATGTAGGTACCAATCATATTGATTATATGAATGTGGAAACAGTCATCTAGGTGTGTGATTTTTAGCTCTTATTGAGCTTGATATCTCAACATTCACTCTCAAGCTCAACTCCATGACATGTACTCCAAGTAAGCTTTGAAATTTTCAAAGCTTTTCTACTCCTAAATCCTTGTTAAAAATATATGCAACTTACTCATTTATACTCACATATATGGGGTGAATGTCAATTACTAAGATCCACTCTCTAATGAAATGGTAATGAACCTCATTTGTGCTTACATGAAACACTGGGTTTCTTGCTAACTATATGTTGCTCACCTTGTCAAATAAATGATAGCTCTCCTATCTATCTATGTCCCAAGTTCATCAAATAACTTTCACATGCAAGCTATCTCACATGTTACCATAGCAACACCCCTATACTCTACCTCTATACTCGATAGTATAATGGTGGGTTCTTTCTTATTGCTTCATTTTCTAACATGGAAACCAATAGAAAAGATACTATGCTATCTTGTCATGACATGCTCTTGGTGCCTATTTTAACCCATACAAGGCCTTGCATAGCCTACACACATAATCAGGGTGAACTATGCTTTCACAACCTTGTGGGGCTACTCCATATACATTTATTTTTGTAATTCACTATGCAAAAATACATTTATTCTTCATATCCATTTGATGCAAGATCCAACATTTTTCTCCAACCACTACAATGATAACTCTTACACTTTTTTATCTTTGCCACTGGAGTAAATGTCTCCTCATAATCAATTTGATAAATATATGCACAACCTTTTGGCAAAACTGGTATTGCTTTATATCTGCTCGCACTTCCATTTAAATTATGCTTTACTTTGTAAATCCATTTGTTGCACTCCTCCTTATTGAGCTTCTTTTACAGCCTCCTAAATGATGGCTATTAGCACACTTCCATATCCGATGAAAGAGAATTTGAGGAAGGTTTCTTCCTCTCGGTACTTTTAGAAGCTGGGAACTCTCCGCCTGCATGTCTGCTGCCTAGGGCTAGTGCTTTGGCTACTTGATCTATAGTCCTGGGCACATATTCATTCCAGTCTATCTCATCCAAGGTGTGGGTTTCCACATTCTCCAGCACAGGCACACTTATTCGGTGCATGAGGGAGTTATAGCGATGGTTGGAGAAGAGTGAGTGCACCAATTTTGCCTCCATGTGGGCCTCAACATCGGGGATATCTTGTATCTTGATGCCATCGTTTGTCAAAACATCCTCCCTCTTTAACTTTAGCATAGAATACACATCTCTCTTATGTTTCTTCTCCACCTTAGATTCCAACCCCAGTGCCTTCTCCACCAAGGCATGGTTCAATGGCACCTGCACTTGTTTAGCATTCTCCCCTCTCCCCACAGTTACCATTCCACATTCTTGATCAGGGTTGTATGTTCTCAGAAATTCCACACACTTTGTGTGGTTAGGCTCCTACGCAAACTTCTCTAGATACTTTGAGGTTACACTATTCCACCACTCTCCTTTGCAGTCTCCTCCTCAAGGTTTTGGATACTATGGAATTTCAACTGATTATAAGCACAGTTTTTAAGCTGATGCCATACTGCATCCTCTCCTCCTCTGTGAAAGGGAGTCAGTGAGCACGATCTTGCTGGGACATCTTTCATTCATGTCATGAACCATGATTCCCATTAGTGCTTTCAAAACAATTATTTGCTAAAAAGAAATACTTCGTGTTTGTTGAATGAAAATATTTAAGGTCCAAAATAAACTTTTCTTTTAGACTTTTCACCCTTTATTTCAAAAATTTTGTGACATTTTTCCTCAATCACAAGTTAACATGTTTCTTTCCTTTCTGCGTTTAAGTGTAGACTGAGGTTTTCACGACGGTGTGTTTTTTCTAATGTGTTTATGCGTTTGCATGATTTGATTGGTTCTAATTTGATTCACCTTACCCCCTCCCCTTCTTGATTTGAGAAGAATCCTTCCTAGGATTGAAGGCTAGCGGGCCAAGGGCATTCAACGTACGGGTCGAGTGTTTACTTTTGCATGAGCTAAGCATAGAAGTCTGGATTGTATTCCAACTGAGCTTCGTGGTCTAGATCGAAGGGTCGATTTCCTACATGTGTGATGTAAGTAAGAACATCCATTAGGAAGTTTCCAGAATCGATACGACTAGAAATGTGTAACTCTTCCTCTGTTAGGAGGCGATCAAGGTAAGGGTGTCCTTTGATGTGCTCTTCCATGGGTCGGCCACAAATAGTTTTTAACACCCTATACGAAGTTGGAGTGACATAAGTTGGGTCATACTCCGATGTCTTAATTGCATGTCGCTACTTAGCGTTGGTTATTATTTGGCATCCTTTGAGTTCCCATTCTAATCGAAGAGAGTACCAGTTTCGTAAGAACGGGGATTTGGTTTTAGCAAGTTGTGTCAACTCCTCGATTTCTTGGTCAGTGATAGCAAAACCCTGGCATCTCATCTAAACTAGATGGAAAGTCTCCTAACCTAGCTTGCAGGAATAAATCTCAAAATGGATGAAGATATTTGTATTGGTGTTTTGCTAAAAAATTTGCCTTCTAATTATGATAATGTTTCAACCACCCTAATTAACATGCCAAATCCTAAACTGACTGACATTAAGGCCTCTCTATTGGAAGAAGAAAAGAAGATCAAGAATAAAGAAGAATCAAGTACTTCTAAAGAAGAACAAATGCTGTATGTCAGTAACATGAACAAAGGAAGAAAGGACGAGCTATTTTGTGACTTCTGCAAAAGGACTGGACACACTGAGAAGTTTTGTCATGCCACAAAGAAGTCTCAAAAGGCCTATCTTGTAGCTCTAAAAGGAGAAGAAGATCATGGAGTAATGGAAGAAGAAGTAGTAGTAGAAGACAACTAGGAGCAGAAGGACAAGTCTCAATAGCCCTTCTATTCTCAATTTTCTAATAGACTTTTTTGAAGCCTTGTATAACCTTTCCCTAATGCTTCTATCATAAGCTTTGCAAATTCCTCATGTAATCAGGCATTAGAGTCTCTGTACACTTTGTGAGGCCCTTATTATAGCCTTTGGACGTCCACCATATGTTTGGTACCCGCACTTAGCCTTTTTCTGCGATAGCCTCTGGAGTTTACCATGTTTGTGGTGTGCCCACACTTTACAAGTGGTGACTTACTAAAGCCTCGCACACTTTGTGCCTTTCAAGTTGTGATTGAGGAGGGATGTTGAGATTTAGGCAATCACACCTAGTATAGTCTCTTTGAGGAGCAATTTGGGTAAAGGATATGCAGGCTATCTAGAATCCCATATGCACAAAGCAGGAAAATACCACCTATCCTCAAGCTATAAAGCATTGTACTTGCCTCTCATTTTCATGAAATATATGATGGTATTTTTTTCCTTTTAGTCAAGTGTCTGATGAGTCATTATCCAACCACACAAGATTGTGTTTATGAGTCCAAGTCTCAATCTTGGAACCTAATTCACTTGTGTGACATTTTATCTTCAACTCTATGTCTTCATGAGTTCACTCTATGTCTTCAAGCCACCATAGCCATGCTTAAATCCATGCATTCCAATAGTATGTTTCCATTTCCCTATGCACACATGGGGCATGCCTTTGCTATCACCATAGGACACGTCACTCTACTCTATGCACTCCATTACTGCAAAGCTCCTTGGCCTGCCTTCTCACACCTATGATATATGGGTTCAGATGAATTGTTGCATTGTCAATTGTGCACACTCGCATACTCTCTTTGCACCATTCCTCTTGTCAATTTCTCAACTAAGTGTGAGATATAGGTTATATTCCTTCCTCTCTAAGTGATGCGAGCTGTGGGGTGAGAGACTGATCTATCATTCTCACATGAGCGCTTGTTGAGTTGAGGGTTGTATTCTTTGTCATCGACAACCTAATGGATCTTCATCAACCATGGTACCTCCCTAGGTGCTGCTACATGGTCCTTGCCATGTTGGACACCTGTTGTGGCAAGCTGTAGTATCTCCTGCAAATGACTTCAATGTATTGAGAGTAGTCCACCTCGACCATCTGAACAGGCCGAGTGTTTCTAACCTTCTCTCTTGCATTTATATATGTCTATCATATCTTAAGTGTGGGGACACAAGGTTTGGTTCATGGTCCAGTACACTAGACCCCTCCTAAGTCGACAATCGGTCTATTAAAGTTTTAAGTGTGAGGACACATCTCATCTACATACCCTCACGAACATGCCACTATATGATCTCTAAATGATACAATGTCTTCTCTATGCCCTGCTAGGGTCCCTTTCCCACCCACATGTCCTGTTTTACTCTATCCTTGAGGTCTTTTCTTCCCCATTTAGACTTCGCTCTCGTTTTGCTATTCTTCCATGTGAATGCACCCTATGCTTACTAGAACTGAAATTTGACCCCATAGCCTTGTTTGTCCCTTTGAATTTGACACTTTTTCTTTTCATTTCTCTCTATTTCAAGTAATTGTTCCTTAGTTATTACTTTTTGAAAATGTTTTTGAAAATTTAGACGTGTTTTCATGCAAAAAGTGTATAATTCCTTGCATTGAAACCACAGTTTGATCTTATAGCCCTAATCCTTCCCTTTTCTAAGACATTTTTTCTTTTTTCACTGTGCTATTTGGACGCAATGATTGGCTGCTATTTATTTTTGTGTATTTGTGGGTATTTTCTTATGTGATTTTTTAATTTTTTTTAATGTAAACAAGCTTTCTTCTTATCAGAATGATATGCTACTTAGATAGCCTTGAGCCGCACATCCAATGGGCATTTTTCATTTTTCCTCCCCTTTGTTGCAGCACATGAATTTTGCGTTGTTAAATTTTTATTGTGTTTTCACACATATTTTTTATGTTTTTTCCATGTGAATGCACTCTCTTGGAATCAAAACTGCATTTTGATATGATAACCCTATCAAACACTACTAGCCTAATACTTTCCCTTTTCATTGCACTCTATTTTGATTGCAGGATCTTCTCAAATTAATTTTTTATCTGCTTTTCATGTACATTTTTGCTATTTTCTATGTGAACACCCCTATTTTTCACTCAACCCATGTTTCGATTTGATAACCTTGTATGTCTTGTCAAATCGAACATTTCTTTTTTTCTGCACTCTATTTTGGCAATTGGATTTTCCATTATTAATTTCCAATCATGTTTTTGGGTATATTTTTGTGTGAACGCCTATTTTTCATGCAAAAAATATTGTTCATGTTGTCCATCATGTTCCCACTATCATCTTGCCCATTTTTCTTTTTGCCTCACGTTAATTCGATGCTCAAAGCTTTTCAAATTATTTTTTTCATGAATCTTTTGTCTCATTACCCCTACGTGTGACTGACCAGTTTTCACCTCAAATGCATGCCATCGGTTCCAACGTCTTGTGGTTAACCCCCTGCTCTTCCCCTTCCATTCCTTCCTAGCACCACAAATTTTTTTACCTTGTCCCACGCTTGTGTGTGAGACCAAGGGGGGGCGTTTCACATTTTTATTTTTATTTTTTTAAAAACTCCCCTCATACATGTTCATATATTCTTCTTTTGGTTGTTGCAGAGTGATGTTCACGTGCAATGTAGTAGGTCTAGTACACACCTTTTGGCAATCAATACACGTCCTTAAAAAATTAACCCAAATTTTTAAAAATAATTTAAAATTAAAATAAAAACATTAAAATGTATCAAAAACTTTAAAAATTTTCCAAATAAAAAGAAAAAATTTGAAATATCCAAATTTAATAGAAATTTTCTTAAAATTTAAAAAACCTAAAATAAAATTAATTAAAAAGTCAAATATTTCTTGAAATTCATTAAAATTCACAATTTTAACATCATTTAAACAAATGAAAATAAACTAGTTATTCACATTGCACTCGCTGCACACACTCGCAAAAAAGTGCTCCACACATAATAATTTGTAAAAACGAATATGCATTTAGATATCCTCAGAGTCGAGTTCAAGGTTCGAGGTTCATTTAATGCACCATGAATATATAATACTTTTCTTCAATACATAAAAGGAATTGTTGTTTTCTTTTTAAGGATAATCATCAAAGTAAAAAAATCACCCATTGTCAATAATTTGTAAAATTCACCCACCATTAAATCTAAGTCTATCTAGACTACTCATCCATTATCTCATCAATAAATACACTACGTGGGTATGAGGGTGACATAGTCTCTTAATCAGCCCCTATTGTGAGGTGCAGTCTACCAGTCTTGGTTCTATTATGTCAATGTATTGAAGTTTGTTGTGTTTCTAGTATTGCTAGTCATGCTGATGTAGTCCAAGGTACAATGTGTATATATATTTTTATTTTCTTGCTTGATATGGGAATCAAGGTGCCTATATGTTTGCATCTCATGAAGCTATCAATTGCATGTGTGGGTAGGTCATGCTGAATTTTTTCTAGGATGTAGTTTGCTTCGGTGGTTTGTTGTGTTGTATAATACAGGAACTAATACTTGGCCAAAATCTTATTTGTTTTATTCTGCTATTTTGCAAATCTCTTTTGTGTTTGTTTGTGTGGTGTGTGTGTTTCATTTTCGTCTAAATGTCATCACCTCGAACCCCTCCCCTAATCTAATATGTTTCTTTGTGGCTCTCTCATTGCCACTCATTCCTGATGATTCTACCTTTGTGTGATGAATTCTTAACTTTTTATAGCAAGTAGTCTTGTTCTGTTCATGGTACAACTATCTTGACAACACCTCGAGGCTTGGGGAAGGCTTTATCTCTTCCCTATCATGACCAAACCTTTTCCATGGCCTGCCAACTCTTTTCCAATGCAGACATTATGAAGGTCCTATACAAATAGACTAAGGACTTATTGGATGCTAAATAGGTCATCACTACATCATCCTGTCTTTGCATTTCCATGATCTCTGATCCCTTTTGGAAATAGTTGTGTTAGTTCTTTTAGGACATGTTCATGCCTACCAAAACTCCATCTAATTACATGCCTACCAAAGCTCCTAGAATGGTGCTCAAGGGCATGACCATTGAGCACATTAGAGTTCTTATCTCCTTGCCAAAATGGATCAACACTTTGTGAGGGTTACTAGGGGTAATGTGATTAATGTCACTTATGATTATTATTTGTATGTTTTCTTGGCATACTCTCTCCCAATAAAGGAAATTCCACTACCTTCTGAAAATCCTCCAGTGGTTTCCCCTCCTTCTATCAAAGATTTTGAACCTATCCCTGAAGATCATGACTCTCCCCCTCATCTAACCATTCAAAGGAAGCGCTTAAAGTGTGTGGCTAAAATAGTTTGTGCTTCAATTCCTCCAGCATCAAACCTTGCTACATCAGGTAGTACCCTTTTTCCGTGCCTTACATCTACAAATTTATTTAGGGCGCATAGAGATGGTAGTTTAGACATGTTAGTTCCTTCTCTGTAGCATTGCCTGGTGGATAGGAGACACCATTTCTTTCTTGTGTAAGGACATTAAGAGTTTCATAAGAATATTAATTACAACTTGTGTCTAGCAATTGTACTCTTCTTTCTATGAGGAGCTACAGCAATCTAAGGCGGAGCTATGTAAGGGTAATACTCACCTTGCCTCTACTAAGGAAACCCTTTCTAATCTTTTCAAACAAATGGAGTCACAAACTAAATTGTTCTAAGCCCATAAAGTGGCAATATCCTCTTCGTAAAGGCTCATGTAGCTATTATCATTGATGATAAAGTTCATCTTTTTAAGGGAACCTAGGAGCTTAAAGCTTTAATTGTTGCCCAAACAATAGACTTACAATCAGAAATTGCAAAGTTGAGCATAAACAATACCAAGTTTGAGGAGTTAAAAGAATAGTTGGCTCAATCGCATTCCATTCCTCCAAGTCCTAATGTACCATTAGTACCATCTTTATCCGCTATAGACTTGGCTACTCTCCAACATAATGCAACCTCGTGTCCCTTATTCCAAGCTAAGGTGGAAAGGCTTCAATCTAGAATGGATCTTTTTTTTGTATTTTTTTGAGAAATTTATGGAATTCATCCTATCAGATCATTCTTTCTTTGTGCACTAACAACAACAAAATCTCGCATTCTATATAAATCTATCCACTATGGATTTGAATCCTCCAGAGGATGGATGTAGTGGTGCTTGGTCTTCAAATCTCCTAGCAAAGGTTGCCCGAATGGTCTTTGTGGATTCAATTATATATGACACCATGTTGATATCTTACATGTATCTTAGAGGTTATCTTCTGATTCCAGATGATGAGGATATGTCTTGGTATGTGGGGGACATTATTTTGCAAGCTGTTCTTTATGTTCAACATTTGGAGTTGCAGATGGATGAGATTTTCCAATCTTAATCCTCCAAAGTGGCTGCCTGTCCTGAAGTTTCTTGGCATTCCATGATAGAGTTTGTTATAATTGAAAGCCCTTGCCTATTTACAAAATGCTAATCAACTGAGGGAGGATCCTTTAGCCTATGTTTCTAAACAATCTCCTTTTGAAACTTCCTTCTTTGAAGCTTACAATTGTTGATTTGTTCTAGGTCCATCAATGCCTTCCTTTGTTTATTATCAATAGATGACCCACAAATTTGATTCTTATCTATCCATACTTCAATAAAATCCCCATGTTATTTCTCCTCTTCTGTTCCGTAAGGTGCTCCCCAAATTCCCATTTTTACTTATTTCCCATTCAGTGTAGATCATGTTTTCTCCCCTACTCCTTCTTGTCCTCCACTATCTACCACACTCCTTTCTACTTTTCCAGTGTATTTTTTAACTCCTTTCTTATCCAATTTAGTTAAATTACATGATTCTCCATATTTTACCATTTTTTCTTTTTATGATTTCACCTATCCATCACTTCATCCCTTGATGCTTGCTCCTCCTCCTCAATCCACATCGTTTATTCCTAGTCCTCCTCAATTGGTTAGTAGCCACTCTGGATTTTATTTGTAGATATGATTCATTAACATGCCCTCAAATGAATTGGCATGTAATTCCAAGGGATTGGTCGACTCCTATACAAGCTTATTAGAATTATTTGCAATTTGTTCAAATCTATCATCAATCTATTGATCCTTTAGTTAGATTAATCGCTCATTTTGCTTGGTATTTAATGTACATGCATCATCATTCTCATAGTGATTAGAAGCCAGTACCAAAGTTTTATCTTAATGTCAATGTGGATATTAATCCCCATCAGTTTGATATCTTGGATTTCCACGCTCTGTCTTCTAAGCAAATATCTTGTTCTTGTGGAGAGGATGTGCTATTTGCAATTGTTTCAAAGTCCTCCCAAAATAGTTGTGGATGAATCCCTTTCCATAGATAGGTTTTTAAATCATTAGGCCTTTAAAAGAGAACATCTTCATTGATGGTTTTTTTAAAAATGTAATTGGTGGTTGAGCTTTAATGGAATCTCTTTTCATTCTCTCTTATTGAGGTGTCATTCATATTTCTATGTGTTATGTATTTGTGTGTGGGTATGTTTGATTTGTGTCATTCTAGAGATATGGTTTGAGAAAGTTGCAAAGATTTGAAGATGTTGATTTATTGATATGGCTCAACTTTTGAAGACTTGCAAAGGAATGGAAGAACCTCTAATATCCTTTACTATTTTGTTTGGTTATATTTTATAGCAATTTTAGAGCCTCATGAATAAAATCTTACATGCCTTCCTATTTAAGTTTGTGCTCATTTTTTAAAATAACATTCTCATTTACAAAAAATCAAGAGAGGAGCACTTAGAAGGGTGTTTGATGTCAGAGCATAGGCTATTTTCTAAGGAAATAAAGTGCATGTTTATGCAAACATTACTGGAGTACCTAGGATACATTGTTAGTGAAAATGATATACAAGCTGACTCTAAAAAGGTGCAATGTGTTAAGGATTGACCCACACCATCCAACACTATCTCATTGCATGGTTTTCCTTGGAGTCTCTTCATTTTATAGATGCTTAATCAAGCACTATGCCACCATTGCAGCCCCTTTGACTAATTGGTTAAATAAGGAATAATTATTTTCAATGCTATTGTTGATCATAGCTTCAACAAGTTGAAGGAAATGCTTACTTTAGCCCCTATCTCGGTATGCCTTGACTTCTTAAAAGATTTTATCATTCAGTGTGATGCTACTGGCCTAGGTATTGGTGTTGTATTGCTACAAGAGTATGGTGTGATTGCTTTTGAGAGCCATAAGCTTGATGAAAAGAAGATGAAAATGAATGTTTATGACTAAAAGATATTGGACATCCTTCATGATGTTAAGAAATGGCACCATTACCTATATGGCAGCCAATATAGAGTGAATAGTGACCATCGAGTCTCCCAATACTTCCTAACTTAGTCTACTTTAACCCTTAAGAAAAGGAGATGGGTGACAACTTTGCAAAATTATGATTTTAACATCTCTCACACTAGGAGCAAAGATAATACAGTGGTTAATTCACTATCATGGATGAGGACTTGTAGTGTCTTCCATTTTAGAGTAACATAGTGCTTGGGTTAAGAAAAGGAGATGGGTGACAACTTTGCAAAATTATGATTTTAACATCTCTCACACTAGGAGCAAAGATAATACAGTGGTTAATTCACTATCATGGATGAGGACTTGTAGTGTCTTCCTTGGGTTGAGGATCTCCAGGAGGCCTATTTGTTGACTGAGAAATTTAGCCACATATTTCAAAAATTACAGCATGAAGTAATGGATAAAACCTCCCAACATCAGCTCAAAAATGGCCTTATCTGGTCCCATGGCAAGACTGTCATCTCCCATAGTTCTTCCTTTACACGAAAGATCATGGAGGAGATGCACCTAATTTTTTGTTGATTTCATGGTCAAATATCCTACCACTTTATTAAGTTATTGAGTTAGCTAAAAGGTACTTAAGGAAGTATCCAAGAAAGCCATCATTTTAACTATCTTATGGATAGTACAAGACTGATGTGAGGCAAGGATGGTTTGGGGAAATTATAGTGGAAATAATGTGTCCAATAGCAGCTACTAGAAAGGTACTCGAGCAAGTATCAGAGAAGAAAGCCATCATTTTAACCATCTTATGGATAGCAAAGGATTGCTATTAGTCAAGGATGGTTTGGGGAAAATTATGGTGGAAATAATGTGTCCAATAGTGCAGCTCTAGAGTACCTACTTACTCACCACTTAATGCCTCATTTGACTAACAGATTGAACAAGAAATCTTTCTTTTGGGATGCCATTGCAAATAAAAGCTTCAATCAATTGAAGGAACTACTTAATTTTCCTCCTATTTTAGTATTCCCAAACTTCTCTAAGGAGATTACTATATAGTGTGACACTAGTGGCAAAGGTATAAGTATTGTATTGTTACAGGAGCATAGTGTTATTGATGTTGAGATTCACAAGCTTATTGAGAAAGAGATGGCTATGAATGTGTATGACCAAGAGATGTTGTCTATGCTCCATGTGATAAAAAAGTGACACCATTACTTATATGGTAGCCAATTCAAGGTCAAGAGTGATCACATCATCCTCAAGGATTTCCTCACTTACTCAAATCTCACTTCTAAGCAACTTACGTAGATGGCTACATTGTAAAATTATGGTTTTGATATCACACATACAAAGGGCAACGATAATATAGTGACAGATTCTCTTTCTAGATTGTGGACATGTAAAGTTTCATCCATTACTAAGCTTCATGGTGACTAGGTTGAAGAGCTATATGAAGCTTTTCTTTTGAATGAAGAGCTCAGCCATGTATTGTAGGGATTACAATAAGTATTTATGTAGAAAAACTCTCATTTTCAACTTGAAAATGACCTCATTGGTTGAGTGGCAGTATTTTCATCCCCTATTCTTCTCATCTCAAGCTGAAATTTATGGAGAAGATGTATACTTTGCCCACAATTAGACACTTTGGTATTTTCAAATCTATTATATGATCTGCAAGAGTTTTAACTAAAAAGGATTGTGGAAGGATGTGAAAGATTGTGTTTCAAGGTGCATTCCATGCCAACATAATAAGAACAACACTCATAAGATAGATGGTTTGTTCCATCCTTTACCCATCCTTGAAGGAAAGTGGACCTACATAACCATGAGTTTTATTATTGGCTTGCCTATGACTAAGAAGGAATAGAATAGTATCTATTGTAAAAACATGGATCTAGAACATGGCTTGAGGCGGAAGCTATGGAGGTTGGAAGAGAAAGAGTGAGTTTTATTATTGGCTTGCCTATGACTAAGAAGGAGTAGAATAGTATCTATTGTAAAAATATGGATCTAGAACATGGCTTGAGGCGGAAGCTATGGAGGTTGGAAGAGAAAGAGTGAGTTCATGAAGACATTGACATGACTGACTGTTATACAAGTGAATTAAGTTCCAAGATGGAAGCTTGGACTCGTAAACACAATCTTGTGTACAGACTAACAATGACACAGAGACTTTACTCAAGGACAAAAGTACTATGGCATTGAATTAGAAAAGAGAGCAAGTACAATGCTTTATAGGAAACTGGATGGTAGCACTTCTCCTACTGTGCTTATGGGATTCTAGTCGTGAGCCCACACTGCTCCATACAAAGAGGCTAAGTAGGTGTGATTGTAGAAATCTCAACATCTATGTGGTGGTGGATAGAGTCACCAAGGTAGCCCATTTCATTCCCATGAAGATGCAATTTGCCACATCATAGGTGGCTAGTACATCTATAAGTTACATGGATTATAGTAGGTTATTGTACATGACAAAGACTCTAAGTTCATGAGTAACTTTTTGCTAGTAGTATTAAACTCTATGGATACTAAGTTAGCTCCTTCACTTGTAGATTGATGACTAGACAAAAAGAGTCAAAATTGGTTGGAGACCTACCTTAGACACTTCTATCATGATGTGCAACATGCATGGGAATCTTGGCTACACTTAGATAAATTTTCCTACAATAATTCTACCCATTCTAGTATTAAAGTTTCTCCTTTTAAAGACTTGTATGGCTATAAGTGCTCCTTCCCATAGTTCTCTTCAATAATAAGATTAGCCCTCATGGGGAAGAGGAGTTAGAGCAGATGTAGGCCCTTCTTCAGTAGTAGTACAAAGTAAATCTTAAGAAATCTCAAGAGCAAATAAAGATGTATGGTGATGAGAAGAGGTGCCCTCGGGGAAGTTACTATATGCATGTCCTCTACATCACGTGCATTCAAGGCCTATTTATAAATATCCTTATCTATGAAATTTTCTAGAATAAAATATAACCCTTTTTTATTCAATTTATAAATAACCCCCTTATATTACACCCTTCTGTAGGTAAAAAATGTATAAAAATGGTATTTTAAAAATGCATTATTTTGAACCCATGTGATGCACACATATAGTCATGAGTAACTTGCCCTATGGATTTCCAAGAAGGAAAGTTGGTAGTACTATTGAAAGTACCCAAGTCTTGCTACTCCCTTTTGAAGGACGGCTTATGCAATAATCTTGCTCACAAGTTTTATGAGTCATAGAAGATATTTAAGTGCAAAAGAGACTTGGCCTACACATAGAAACTTCTCTCTTCTACTAAGATTCATAATCTATTTCATGTCAGCCACCTCAAACCTTTCTTTGGTACTCAAGTTTTACAATGAATGAGTTACCTCCCATTGATGAAGAAGTTCTTATGCATTTGTTGAGCCAAATGTACAACAATTGGGACATTGGATGGACTTCTATTGTTTTAGAAGTTGCAACTTACTTTGGCGATAACCTCTCACCTCATCTCTTGACACTCAATTCTAATTAACCATGATCCTTCTCTGGAGCCCCAGGAGGAATATCAAGAAAAATGGAAAACTATTACAATAAAATCTATCTTGTCACACCAACAAGCATGTTCTTCATACTTTAATCAACCACAAGAAGAAAAAGAACACCAAGAACCACAAAACTTCACATAGCATCATATAGTGAATCTCCCATGGATTTATCACAACAAATCTTCAACATGTTCTTCATATTCTTCATAGAACCTATCAAAGAACCAAAAGAATACAAAGGAATGATAAAATTTGAATGGAATTCATCACATAGTATTCATATTTCATCATTTTTATAGTCTCTCTCTCAATCTCTCTCATGTAAATACAATATTTTTTTCATAGAAATTTGCTCTCTCATACACGATCTCTCTCACATATGCTTTCTCTCAATAGTACATTAGAATAATAAATAATGATACTTAATAATCCTCTCTTTGTCATGGATACCCTCCCAAAAGGTATGTTTATATGAAAGGTCACTAGAGACACTAAAGTGACCCTTGGGAGCTCACTACTGTTACTATCACTTCAATCTTCAATTCAAGTCTTCATCAGTTATCCCTTCTGCTTCTTCTAGCTTCAAAGAGCTTTCATTCATCTCTTTCCAATATCAAAAATATTCCAAAGCTAAGTATCTATCCATCAGAACACTCACAGAAGCAAACATAACAACATATAAGATTTATAGAGGCTCTTCAAAACACTTCAGAGAAGGTCAACAAAAGGTATAAAACCCATATAGCTCAAACTAAAACCAATTCAAACCATCCAACACACTCTCAAACATTCCTCAAACCATTCATTAACAATCATAACCTTTTAAACAGAAATAAAACATACCAAAACAGAAGCAAAATAGAACTTAACAAAACCAAACAATCACACCACAAAACCAATCAACACATCATATCCCAACTAAAAACTATCATGAGCTTCTCAATCACAATAAAATCATCCCCAAAAAATTAAAAACATTTCCAACACATCCAAAAACAATTAATAAACCCTTAGAATCAATCATTTAGCTCACAAAAAAAAACAAAAATCAGCTCAAAAAGTAGGTCAATTTAGCCCTCACTATATCCCACACTTAATCAGAGAGCGTCCTTGTGATCTAGGAAAAAGAGAATAAAAGCTTTAAAATAATTATCAACTTTAGCTCAAAAAAATCCACAATCCAAACATGTCTTCTTCAAATAAACTTGGATCTAACAATATATATGAAAGAAAAACCATAACCACTATGAACCATTCCTTTAATCATTAAACCATTAAACTCAAACCATTAAATGATATAATAGTTTTCTCTACATCTTAAAACATATTCTTTCAAAATATCTTCAACTTTAATAACCATCCACCTTTGATCATATTCACCTTCAACTTCATCTCCACATAACAAGGATAAAATACACATATCTCACACAAACATCACAAAGCATAGAATTCACATATATGCTACAATGATGTAGTATGAATAGCACATGCTCCCAAAAAATGGAGAACAAAAAGAAGGATATTTTTCATTAAAAAGAAAGATACAACCAAAAACCTACTCCACTGCTATGTAGGACAAAGATATTTCTTCTTGAACTTCATGCTAAGCTTAAGACGTCCCAAGGCTTTGCTCTCATCTACAAAATATATAGGCACGTTCTAAAGAAACCGAAGACAGCATATCATTTCCAACAAGATAATGAATCTAGTAGGAAAAGCATGTGCAAAGTAGTATAACATATCCATCTAAGCCATTGTTACATCCTCATCAGGATTAATTTATAAATTCTAGATTGTCTTTCAAGTATTCATATTGGGATATAAATGCATGAAGGCAAGATACCAACAAAATGAGTTGTAAGATGTACAGAGGTATCCTCAAACTGAGCATGCACTCAAGCAAATTGAAGATAGGAGTTTGAACATACTAAAGGAATCTCCCAAGACCTAAGAATAAGAGGCCAATTGGTTAAACACTTAGTCTTGTCAAAGAATCATGTAATCTCCTTTTTCGTCAATGAAGGATATCATTATCATATCCATGAGTATCCACCCATCATAGATTGTGGAGAAAGTTGCACATATATTTAGTAGGTAGTGGGGGTATTGGAATAATAGGGGAACATTGCAAAGGCAAGTAAGACAAAACATAAAAAGATGATGAGTGAAGGGACAATGAGGATGGCAAAGGAGGAAAACATAATAAAAATGCTTGAAGGGACTTTTTTGAAAAAATAAAAGGAATAGGTGGAACAATAGGAAGAAGTTCATAAGGGGTAGGAGAAGATGTAGGATTTGCAATAAATGGATAACTAGTAAAAATAGGAATTTGAGAGGAGTTTGCAAGAGTGACAGATACGATAGGAATGGTATCTAGATTAGAATTGATAATGGAAATATACAAAGGTAGGTGATAGGAAATGAGGGAATAAGAAAGGAGATCATTAGGATCAAAAGAATAAATAGAAAAATGGAATTTGAACATTTGGAAAAATCCGTATCTGAACAAAGGATTATCTACAATGTGTTAATACTTGAGAGCATAAATGTTGGATATCAAATTTATGAAAAACACTCCATCGACAACATGGATTCATGATACTATTCTCCAAAGGAGGATGTCAATCATGTCCTCTACACCAAGATATCTATTGATGATAATTTCTCAAGCCATATATCGAAGTCATCTCAATTGAATGTACATACACGGTAGCTTGTAAGATCACATCACCCACATAAATGTTCATGTCCTCCTCATTAGGGATTTGTAAATCTCCTTTAAGATACATGATAGCCTATAAGATCGTATTATCCACATAAATGTTCATGTCCTCCTCATCAAGGATTTGCAAATATCCTTTAAGATACATAAAAGAAAGTAACATTGCCTCATGAGAAATCAGCTCATCCATAAATCTATCAAACATAGATTTCAATAAGTCTACAAACCAAAATTCTACCACCCATCCTCTAGAGATTCTAATCCACATTACTCAAGGAAATATACAGGCCAGGTGTTGTTGATTATACTTAATCCAGAAAGAAGGCGGAGGTGATATCAATTCATCATAGCGCAAACAAAATCTTCTTGAACATAGTTCATGCACTGGTAAAGGCATTGTACCTTACCAAAGAAACCATCACATAACTTAGCCTTCTACTATAACTGGTCAAGCTCCTCTTTAGAAGATAGCACAAAAGATATCATAGGAGCTAGAGGAGAAACAGAAAGGGTGGCTACTTTATTGTGGAATTCTTCAATAAGGTTCTTCTATGACTCTATAGTTTCTTAAGAGTGATGTAATTGACCCTCACATGTACCAAGCTTACTAGGCTAATGCTACCATCTCCTCAAGAGTATAATTTTTCTCTTTAGTTACTGATACATTCTCCTCCTCTAAAGTAGTGATCTTAGTTTTCAGCTCTTTAATGGTTTCTTTCTGACAATCCATGAAAGTTGTAGTTACAGTCATCTATTTATGGATGTCATTCAAGGTAGCTCTCTCAAAGGCTAGATCCTCCAAAGCTTTGCTAAGTTGGTTGGTTACGGAGACCACCTTATCTTGTAGAGATGTGTAAACACTTGTATATATGGACTGAAAACAGGAAGTGATTGAGGTTTTCAAAGTAGATTGGACATAGAAACCAACTGTGAAAGCATGGGTTCAGATAACATTGTCTACAAGGAGGAAGGGAGCTATGAATCTAATTGTCCTTTGCTTTGGGCTTGAAAATAGATGTATACATGAAAGGAATGAGGCAAGAGAACTACTAGAAACATCATGAATAGAATCCTTTATAGGAGGATTCTGGAACAAAAGGAGGATTGGAAGGACCTTTTGTGCATAAACATTTTTTCCAAGGAAACTTAATAGGAGGCACATCTTCGGTATTAGAGCTTAGTTGCATTGGACGAGGAGAGGAAATAGGAGGTGGAGGTTTCTTTGGAAGAGGAGTAGGATTAGGTATTGGCACTACACTTGGAGGAGATGCAAGAGTAATAACCCTTATGGAGAAAAGCTCCATGTAACACATTGCTAAGCTGACCTTTCCTGTCATGCTTAAAGTGCTAGTCCATTTTAGCCAAAAGAAATGCTGCCCAATTAAGCTTGACACATTCAAGTATCTTGACAGGTGTAGTGAATAATTCTTTGGACAGGCACTTGGATGTAGGCTTGCCTGACACATGAAGCAATCCTGTAGGAATTGACACAACTGCTTCCATATAGGAGAAGAGATATGGGCCACTAACACCCCTGAGCTACTAATAACTTTGTTAAGTACCAGGGGATTTGAAGACTCCTTCTGTAAAACAGTAAGAATCTCCTCTACTATTAGAAATTGGTTACCATTGGGCACAAAGGAAGTGGAAAGGGGTAAAAACAACGCTTCGATGATGCTAGCAGAAGATAAGCAAAAATTACGTCCATACACCAAGCTAGAAGTTTATTGTAAGATGCTAGGAAGGAATAACAAAGTTTCACATCCACATGCAAAAACTTAAGGGCAATGGGATATGTTGAACCACTATCGATTAGATGGAGCAAGTTGCCATTCAAACTATACGAGATAACACTCACGCACACAAAAACCAAAAAAAGAGGGAGTTATTGTAAAACCCACACAAAAGACAAATATCAATAAGAAAACCAAAAGATAGACATGATTGGATCAGATTTCCCCAAGCAACAAACTTCTTATGGAAAAATTTTGGCATGGCCTATGCACACATGCGACTGAAAGCTTTGTGATATGCAAATATGCATGCATCTTGAAATCCCGTAATCAAGCACTCAAATAAAATATAATCTTAATCATACCACATCCCTAACACTAAATAGACCAAACAAATTAAAATAAATGCATACTAGAACCATCAACTAACAAAGAGAATAGACAAGGAATAATAAGAATAACGATGGTTGACTGACAAAACCCCATCCACGTAAACGCTTTTCATCAATCTATGGTGTGATGATGTGAATGAGTGAAAACTACACAAATTACTTTTATCATATGAGAAATTAGTTTGCAATTCATTGTTAAATTATTCCTTTAATGCACAATGAATTGTATTTCATAACCCAGAACCCACTCAAACTTGACTTGACTCAACTCGACTTGACTATGGGTCCCTACAAATGCATTTCATTGTTACAATTTACAAGATGTTTGGTCACATGCATGCTTGATGGTAGGGGTTTATTTTTAATTTTTAATTTAATGTGTATGTAGCATGTGTATGCATGCACTGTGAATAGGGGTTGATTTTAATTTACAATAATTGACTGCGAATTGTTTTATCAATCATGATGCTGAGGGCTATCGCAAATGGATACGCTCCTAGCTTAATTGAAGCTGGTGACCTAACCCTAAATGGATTGTTGACCCAAGTTATGCTTGGTTGTTTGAAAAGGTTGTAAATCCCTTGAGCAAGTGTTTTGATACATCCAAGTTAAATTCTGATTGTGCATGCCATGGGATTGCGATGCCTTGAAGCAAGAGGTTGTGCATTCAACTGTTTGATAATGTGGTTTTGGATGTTAACCCAAGTGGGGTGTGTTTGATGATTGCATGGCCGGGTCTGAGATGACTGATTGCCATGGAAACAAAAGGGATGTTTTCCCTAGTGATTGTTTTTAAGCTGGGTGCTTCAGCTGTGGTTGACTTCCTAAAGGGATAATTAAGGAAGGATGGCGCTAGCTACCCCCCGCGAACTGCCAAACCCTAACCAAGGGGTTTGTGAATCTGCATCGGGAATGTGGACCGAACCCACCGCGAGAGGTCTCTCCGTGGAAATTACTTGGCGTAGGAGGACGCTTCAGTGCCAGTGGGGGCTCTGGCCATAAATTCCAATGCCTCCGGGCCCTACACAAGTGTTCTACGTGACTTGAGATGGGATCTCGAGGCCTTGATACTAGTTACAAGGCAGAATCTTGGTAGGATAAACCTTCGGGTTTTATTACCGGGAGATGGAAGGATTTTTCTGCGGAGGCAAAAAGGAAAACTTAATTCTCCTGTATGGGCAGGAGACAAACATTAATCTGAAGATAAGTTAAGTAAGTGTTTGATCTTGTTTTATCTTGTCTTCGTGTCAGTGCCCTAAATTACGTAAAGGAACCTGTGATTAATAGGTTAATTAAGGAAGCTGCTTTTATGTGTCAAACATAATGTGGTAGGTAATTAGATAACTAAAACAACCCCCGAGGGAAGCGTGGTGGATGTGACCAATGGGTCTATCCTACGGAAGGGTGGTCTCGGTTAGCCGAGAGCTTTCCTCAAAGGAAATGTTAACGAGAAATGTTAGGAAAAGTCAAACTTCAGGTCAATCCTAATGGGAATGACCAGATAAGTTCCGTTGTTGCGGGGCAGACTCAAGAGACCCTAGTTAGCAAACCCAGTGTCATTCCTTGGGAGTGCCTGGCGGCGTCTTTTAGATATATCTCTCGATGGACTGCTAAGACGTGTCCCGCGAATTGAGGAGCGGGCACGTTACAGAGGAGAGAGAAGAGATAGAGAGAGAGAGAGAGAGAGAGAGAGAGAGAGAGAGAGAGAGAGAGAGAGAGGGGGGGAGGGAGGGAGGGAGGGAGGGAGGGAGAGAGGGAAACACGGTTGGGGGGGAAGGTGGTTGGTTTTTTTTCTTTGTTTTTAAAATAAAGAAATGGAACCCCCCATCCCATACACAAGCATAGGGTAGGGTCAAAAAATTTATGTTGCCAGGAGTGGATGGAAGGGGGAGGAGCACGGGAGATCTAGCTACAACACGTTGGACCTAACGGTACGTGTCACGAGGCCAGAAAAAATGAGTGTTCATGGGGATACGCACGGGAGATCTAGCTACAACACGTTGGACCTAACGGTCCGTGTCATGAGGCCAAAAAAAACGAGTGTTCATGGGGATATGCACATGCGACTGGACCAAAAATTCATGAAAATTTTAATTCAGAAAAATTTAGACAACAGATTGACGTGTAGTAAAAAGGAGAAATATGCAGGACCACAGAGGGAACAGGATGGACAACAGAAACGAGACGTCCAATGTAAAAAACAAGCATTCATATGGAAATTTTGTAAAAAGGTCACTTGAAAACATGATAAAAAATTAATAACCGAAAATCCATTGGCTGGAACAAAGTGTAGTATAAAGGAAAAGTGTGCGAGGGGACAAGACAAACATGGATATAAAATCAGAATGCAATTTTGATGACAAACGGGAGTTTTCACGTGGAAAAATGATAAAAACACCAAAGAAAAAACATGAAAACACGCAAAAATAAACCATGCATTGAAATGATAAGCTGTAAAAAGAAAGAATGTTTGAGGAAAAGGGAGGATTGGGGCTATAAGGTCAAATTATAGGTCAAGAGTGAAAAAGGCAAATTTGCATGGAAACACATCCGAGATGCATAAAATCTTTCAAAAATGAATAACTCACAAATCATCGCTCAAAATAGAGGGCAATAAAGAGGAAAACTATCTAGTTCATAGGGAGGAATAGAACTAAAAGTTTAAATTTTAGGTGCGGTGAATGTAGGATACATTCACATGAAAATATATCCATTAAGCATAAAACTGTTCAAAAATTAATAACAAATTAATTGTGAGTCAAAACATGAGATTGTAAAAGGAAAAAATCTTTAATTTGAAGGGATCAATAGGATTAAGACATTAAAGTACATTTTTGGTGAAGCAGTGGTGCATTCACATGGAAAGACGAGATGTGTAGGGATGCATCCCCACACTTAAAACCTTTCGTGCTGGTTTTATTAAGTAGCAAGGTCCTAACTCTTGATAACAGACTAAACCCTTGCATCCCCACACTTAAGACATGATAGACACATATGAACGCAAGAGACAGATTGTTGATGTGAACAGTCATTGATGTGTTGGATGTCAGATTCAGCTGCTGCAAGAGGTACCATGAGTAGGTATGATAGAGCAGTCTCTTACCCCATAGCTCACGTCACTCGAAGAGGAATGAAGGGAACCCTTACCTCACACCCATTTTAGAAATCAACAAGAGGGATGGTGCAGAGGGAGTACTTAAAAGACCAAGGAGTCGTATAGTGCAACATAGAATAGAGTGATGATGTGGTGATAGAGGCATAACCTGTGTGTGTAGAGGAAAATGGGAGCATACCTTATCACCAGTATCCTAATATCCCTCAATCCTCGCTTCTCTATTAAATGGAGGAAGGACTGGTCACTCTCTGCTCCCCGTTGTATCTTGCTCTGCCGATAGATATATGAGGGTAACCTGATTTCTCACACCCATTAATGTAATCTTTACTGCCACTTGTGCAAAGGTTTGTATACCTTGTGCACAATTTATGGTGCAATCGTGCATCCCACCCTGTGCTAGCATACAGTGTGAGAAGAAGGCTAGGGAGCCTTATAATGTTATGCATAGGAACAGACCATGCTTTATGCATTGAGTTGCTCAACCCTGTGTGCAATACTCCATTCACACATCTCATCTCTCATTTGGATTGAAGGAAAAAAGGAGGTCACTCACCCTACCCTTTGTCTCATGCTCTGTTAGGATCAAGTACTTGGATTAGATGTGGGAGACTTCATTTGCTATAGGAGTCAGACGTTTTACAAAAGTACATGATAAAGTGTACCAAGGGAGGTGGCTTTGAAACTGGATCATGGAAATTTCAACCAATAAATCAACTAATTTGGACTACACCCTAGTCTCCACCTTTTCCACAGCCAACTTTCTACCCAAGGATGTTTGCCACCACCTTTTCTTGGAGTAAGACATGTTATGACAGGGAATTACTTCTTTTTCTCCCATAACAATTTATTAGTTTTCTTTCTCTCTTTTTTTCTTTCTACTCCCAAGAGTGTTTTCACCTTTTCTTGAAGAGTAAGTCGATATGGCAGGGACTGAATTCCTTTTCTCCCATAACTTTTTTTTTTCTTTTTTTTCAATAGCAACAATCCTAGTATTCAAAACCAACCCTGCCACATCTGTTGGATTAGAAGGAAAGAAAACAAAATAGGAGCATGAGCTAGAACATAAGGTACAATAGAAATCATTCTCTTCGTCAATAGAATCTACACGAGGATGACTATAAGAAGCAGCATAAGAAGCAATACCAAAGGAGAAAAGAGACTATCGACTATGATTGTCAAGATCCCTATGGAGGATAATATTTCTTCAGGTGATAGCCATTAGGAAGGGATCATAAGAGGCATCTATAGACTAGATCTAAATAGAGCCATTAGGGTTGATTGCAAGTACCTTATAAGGGTCCATCTAGCGCTATTGGAGCTTTACAGGAAACTTTCCGAAACGTGAATCATAGGCAAAAACGAGATCACATTCTTTAAATTCTTTCCATTTGATGAAGCTATCATAATAGACTTTATGTCGAGCCTATGTGGCTTCTATGCATTGTAAGGCCATCCTGTGTCTAGACATTTCCAGTGCAAGAGAAGGCACAGCAAGGACTTGGCATCTCCGAATCACTCTTTAATGGCCACTCACAAAGAGGGTAGTTCTAGTTCAACAAGGAAAGTAGCTTATGTGCCATATATCAATTGGAAAGGCATCTATCCTATTGTGGCCTTATGGGAAATTTTGTATACCTAGAGGGCTTCTATAAGTTAATCATCCCAATCACAAATATCTATAACAATCGTCCTTGCCAAGATCAAACAAATGATGCGATTGGTGACTTTGACTTGGCCATTGGCTTTGGGGTAGTAGGGTGTGGACTTAAGATGATAGAAGTGTTATCTCTTCCATGATCTTGTTTGGGAAGTGAGTTCCTATGTCATTGACAAGCTCTAAGGGACTGCCAAAGTGGGTGATAATGTTCTCATACAAAAATAAAGCCACATTGTTACCATCATCTCGCTTGAGAGCTTTGGATTCACACCATTTTGTCACATAATCAGTACATACCAAAATGTATTTGTTCTGTTTTCTTCTAGGGATGGAGGTTCAATGGGGCCTATGAAGTCAATGTCTCACTTCTCAAACACTTTTAGGGGAAGGATAGATTGTAGTGGCATGGCACTAGTTTTGGTAGCCTTTCCCATCCATTGATAGGCATCATAGCACTTACAGTAATCATAGGCATCTTTGTGGACGGTAGGCCACCATAAGCAGAGCTTTCTTGGCTATTGCTTTTCTTGCAAAGTATCTAGTACATGGCTCATCATGGCATGCCTTTAACACGATCCCAATCTCATCTCGTACAACACATCTTCATAACACTTCATCTTTGCCTTTCTTGTATAAAGCATCGCCTAGTAAGGTATAAAGGACTAATTCCAACAAAAACTTATTCTTCTCTCTGCTAGAGATGAGGGGGTCTATTGTGTGGGCAAGAGGTTGGCAATGTTTTCACACTAGGGTATCACAGTCTTGACTAGAAACAGAGTTGCATCAAGAAGTTCGGGATCATCTTGCTCCCCTTCGTCACTTTGAGGGATTCACAATAGATGATCCACCCCACAACATGGAAATCACCAAGCTTGGTAACCACTTCAAAATTAAACTCCTCGAATAGGAGGAGCCATCTCATCATTCTGCCCTTAACATCTATATTATTCGTTAGGAATGACATAGCTTCATGATCCATATAAAACTTGAAATGTATTGATAGTAGGTAGTGTCGAAACTTCTCCAAGGCAAACACCATTGCAAGGCACTCTAACTTAGCCAATGTAGAGTTCCTTTCTCTAAAAATGACTTTTTGACTTGCATAATAAATTGGTTGGTCCAGCTTTGAAGAGCCTTTTTAGTCAATAATTGCACCTAACCCTTCAAATAATGTATTAGTGTGCACATGGAATTTCTTCGTCCAATTGGGAGGCTACAAGGGTGCTTTAATTAGACATTGATTTAGGGTATTAAAGGCTTCTTTGCAATGGTTTATCCAAATGAATCTCTTGTAGAGGAGCCCACATGGCCAAGAAATCATCTCAACTATTTTAGATTATTTGGTGTAGTTAGGGCTGCAATCTTCTCAATCTTGGTAGGGTTTGTTGCTATTCCTTGTGCCAAGAAATCCTCTTAACTATTCTAAATTAGTTGGTATAGTTAGGGCTGCAATCTTCTCAATCTTTGGAGCCCCAAGAGAGACACCAAGGAAAAAGGTTTCTACTACAAGAAAATCTATCTTATAACATCAACAAGATTTTGTTTCATTCTTTAGAGAACCACAACAAGGAAAAGAACACCACTAGCAAGAAATCTTCACGCAGCATCATAGAAACAATCTCCCACGGTTTTAACTTCAACAAAATCCATCATTCTCTTCATATTCTTTATAGAATTCATCAACCAACAAAGAGAACACAAAAGAAACACCACTTTGCATGGAAAAATATCACATAGTATACATCTTCATTATCTTCTTAGTTTTCTTTCACAGTCTCTCATAGATAGATACATTGTTTGGCATAGAATTGGCTATCTATGACTCTCTCTTTCTCTCCCAATCAATAGTACATCATATCCTCACTAGAATACTCAATAATCACTCATAATAATCCTTCTTTGCTCGTGGATGCCCCTTCCAAAAGGTGTATCTAATATGAAAGGTCACTAGAGCCACTACAGTGACTTCTCACAGGTCATCACTATCACTTCACTCCAGTCTTCTCTTGAGTCTTTGATAGCTACTTCTTCCACTTCCTTGAGCTCTTTTGAACTTGCATTCACCTCTTTCCAAGGCTAGAAAACTTTTCCAAGGTCACACATACATTCCACACAACACTTATAGAGGCATACATAATATAATAGAATAGGAACATGGGCTTTACAGAAGCTCAACTAAAGGTTTACAGAAGGTCAACAGAAGGCATCAGAACCTCATAACTCATACTAAAACCATTCCAAAATATAAAAAACTATTCAATGAGATTTCAAAAGAACTCAACTTCCATCAATCATTAATCTATGCTTCATACAGAAGAAAATCAGAACACAACAAAACCTAAACAGAAGGTATCCAAACCTCAATAAAACCTATTAGAACATTACAAAGCCTCATATTTCTATTGAAAATCATCATGAGCTTCCAAAACATAATCAATCTCATCCAAAACACTTTCAAACCACTTTCAAAATAATCAATCATCACTCAAAATCCTTCAAAAGTCAACCATTCAGGCCTCAAAAACAACAAAAATCAACCAAAAAATCTAGTCATTTTAGCATTCATTATATCCCCACACTTAATAAGGGAGCGTCCTCGTGACCTAAGAAAAAGGGAATATAAGTTCATTAAAGAGCGCAACTCGATCTTCTTTAGTATCTTCAATAATCCACCCAACCACGACCCCAAATTTTTACATGTATCTTAGAAAGCATATAACGAAAGGAAAAACCTTTATCCATTAACACATTTTATACACAACAACAAATTATAACAAATTCATAAAGGATATAAAAGGTTGTTTCCTTCCTTCAATCAGATAGAATCACGAACCACCATCCATCAGTTGCTCAATCAGGTCCATCTTCATCTTCAACTCCACATAAGAAGATAATACACCACACCACATAGATCACAAAACATACACAAAACTCACACAAACACAATATTAAGTAGTCTGAATGGCACATGCCCCCAAAAATAGAGAGCACAAAAAAAGGTTTTCATTAAGAAAAGAGGATACAATAAGGAAAAGGATTCACTTCAAAGTAGGACAAAAATATTTCTTTTTAAACTACATGCTAAGCTTGGGACGCTCGAGAGCTTTACTCTCATCTACAAAATATTGAGGTACATTCTATAAGAATTGTAAACAACACATCCTTTCCAACAAAATAAGGAACCTGGTAGGGAAAGCATGTGCAAAGTAATATAAGACATCCATTTGAGTGACAGTCACATCCACACTTGGATTTATGATCAGTGCCGGGATACTCTTTCGAGTATTCAAATGAGACTGATGATGCATGAAAGCAAGATACCAACAAAAGTGAGCAGCAAGGCATACAGAAGTATCCTCTCATTGAACATGCACTAGAGAAAAATGAAGATAAGAAGTCAAACATGTAGCAGATGTCTCCTAGGACCCTGGAATAAGAGGCAAGTTAAACGTTGGTCGTGTTAAAGAATCATGCAATATCCATTGCCTTTTGCGAAGAATATCACTGTCATATCCATGTGTATCTTGCACAGATTGGGGAGGAAGGTTAATAGAATCAGATAGAAATGGTAATGGAATGAGAGGGGAACATTACAAAGGTGGATAAGAAAAATCATAAAATGAAGGTAAGTGAAGGGATAAAGAAGATGGAAAAGAGGGAGAATTCAGCAAAAATGTTTGAAGAGATTCTATAGAGAAAACATAAGGAATAGGAGGAACTATAGGAGAAAGTTCAAGAGGAATAGGAGACAACGTAGGATCAAAAATAAAAGGACAGATAGTAAAAATAGGAATATGAGGGAATCCAGAAGGAGTAAAGGATAAAAGAGGAATAGTGCCAAGACAAGAAGAAAGAAGGGAAACATATAAAGGAAGGTGATAGGACATGAGAGAATAGGAAAGAAGATCAATAGGATCCAATGGATAAATGGAACAGCAAAAATTAAGGGCATGGAAAAAGGAATCAGTAAACAATGGATGATCAATAGTATAGCTCAACAATTGAGTTTGCAGTGGCTAGATATCACACTTATAAAAGACATTTTGTAAACTGTGAGGTTCCAAAGCATCATCCTCCAAAGGTGGATGCCAAGCATGGCCTCTACACCAAGACATTGCTGATGATAAGTCTTCAAGCTTTCCGCTAATAAGAGCTCCACTGAATGAACATACATGACTACTTGCAAAATGACATCCCCCACATAAACATTCAGATCCTCCTCATCAAGAATTTGTAGATGTCCTGTGAGATACATAAAAGATAATAGTTGGGTTTCATGTGAAACTAACTCATCCACAAATCTATCAAAGACATCTCTCAGCAAAACTGCAATCCATAGAGTTGACTACCCATCCTCTGGAGGTTCTAAATCCACATTACTTAGAGAAATATATAGGGAAAATATCTGTTAATTGTACTTAATCCAGAAAGAGGGGGAGGTGACACCAATTCAGTATAGTGAGAAAAGTCATCCTACACACAATTCATTTGTTGCTGAAGGCGTTCTACCTTAGCAGAAAACCCATCACACAGCTTAGCCTTTTGCTACAACTGATCAAGCTCCTGTATAGAAGATAAGACAGAAGAAACCACCACGGTTGGAGGAGGAATAGATTGAACAGTGATTTGCTAGTGAAGCTCTTCGATAAGCTTCTTCTGTGATTCAACAATGTCTTGGGAATGCTGCAATTCACCCTCACAAGTACCCAACTTATGAGTTGACTCTATCATGTCCTCAATAGCTGCATTCTTTTCATGAGTTAAAGACACATTTGTAGCTTCCAAAGTAGCTACTTTAGTTTCTAACTCTTTAATTTGAGCTTGCTGGGAATCCATCAAAGGAGTAGCATCAGTCGTCTGTTTATGAATATCACTGAGAGTAGCTTGTTCAGATGCCAAGTCCTCCAAAGCTTTGCTCAACTGATTAGTCAGGGAGTCAACTTTGTCTTGCAATGAATTATAAACCCCTATGTAGATAGACTGAAGACATGAAGCAAGGAAAGTCTCCAATGTAGATAGGACACCAGAAATCAATTAGGAAAACAAAGATCCAGCCAGCATCGTCTGTAAAAGGGCAGAGGGAATCTGTTGATCTAGTTGTCCATCCCTTTGGGCACCAAATAAGTTAGGACAAGACATGAATGAAGGGAGGGTATTGTTAGAAACAGGAGGGATAGCATCTTGCACAGGAGGATTTGCAAACTGAAGCTAAAGAGGGACTAGACAACCCTATGGTACGTTTACATTTAGTTCAAAAGAACCTAGGAGGGGGCTCACCCTCCATGTCTAAATTCGACTGTCATGGAGGTGAAGATGGAACAAAAGGTGGAGGCTACTTCGGAAGAGGAGCAAGATCAGCCATTGGCATACCACCAGGAGGAGGGGCAAAGGTAATAATATTTTGAAGGAAGACAACATAAGAGACGTTACTTCCTTGACCTTTTCTAACTCTTTGAAATTGTTGATCCATCTTGGCTAGCATGAATGCATCCCAATTAAACTCAGTTCCCTCAAGGATCTGGGATGACGCTATAAAAAGCTCCTTGGAAAGACATTTGGAAGCAAGCTAACCGCACATGAATCTGTATTGTAGGAATTGGCAGATTTGCTTCCACACTAGAGAGGAGATAGGAGCTTCTGAAGATTGGAAAGACACTAGAGAGGACACCAAAGGGGTAGATGTCTCCTTCTGAAGAAGTGAAAGGATCTCCTCGACAGTCAATAACTGATTACCACTAGGTACAATGGAAGCAGAAAGGGGTAGGCATAACGCTTCATTGATATTAGCAATGGAGAGGCAAAAGTGTTGATGGTCATAGGCCAAACCAGACTGTTTTTTGTATGACATCAAGAAAGAGTAGCAAAGCTTGTGATCCACTGGCAGAAACTTAAGCACTATAAAGGAACAAAGACAAGCACGACGGATACAATTCGCTTCCAAGAGAAGGGAATAGTCATGCACCGGCAATGGCACATGCTAAATCACAATCGGGGGAGTAGAGAAAGATGCCATTCAGACTACATAGGATATCCATACACATAACCAAGAATGGAAAATTTCCTGCAAAACCCCAAACAGACCGCCACTAAGAAAAATAACAGGACAAAGAATAGACAAGAACGGACTAGACCTCCCCAAGAAATCCACATCCTATGGAAAAATTTTGACATGACTTACGCACTCATGTGACCAAAAGCTTCATGATGCTATGCAAACAATCAAACACCCAGAAACCTCGTAATTAAGCATGCCAAAATAACAAAAAGTCAAGCACACCGCATCCCCGACACGGACTAGACTTAAAATAGAATCACAGATTCGGACCACCAAAATAACTCAGACCAATACAACGGACACCTTTGATTAAGAAATCCCAATCCCTGTAAATGTAGGCGTATACCTAAGGTGCGGTGAAGTGAGCGGGTGATCGCTATCATATTCATTTATTAGATCATCAATTAAGCTCAGTTGATTATTAAATTAATATGTTAATACAAGGTGAGTCATTTGCGTAGTCCATTCCCACTCATTTTGACTTGACTAGACAAGGGTCTCTACTAATGCAATTCATTTTTAGAAATTACATGATCTTTAGTGCAAATCGCATGAATGTGTGACTTTGGGGGTTTATTTTTAATTACAAATATTAATGGTGTCTGAATAGCGCATGTGTGCATGCACTCTGGATGAATTTTAGAAATTAGGTGGGTTATGATACTAAAGTGTGTGTGCAACGACGAGGGTTCCTTTTATAATTAACAATCGGGTCCATTTTAATTACAAATTTAGGGAAGTGAATTGTGTTAATTGTGTGGGTGCAACAGTGGGTCATTTTTATTTACAATTACTTGTGCGTTGATGTGCATGTGAAGGAGGGAAAGAGAGGAGGAAAAACACGGCAGTATATGGGCACTTGCAAAGTCTGATACGCAAAAATCCTTCGTCCACTCAATGCCAAGAAACAGAAAGATCCTTTGGGTGACAACAGCAAGGCGACTAGGGAATGGTCAACCTCCTGTCCAATACAAAAGAAACCAATACTAACACCACAAGGGGAAAAATAAAAAATAAAGAATAGAAAAGAAAAGAAAACGAAAAAAGAAAATTTGGCCTTCGATATAAATCATGTGTGGTTTTTTTTTTCATGTGGGAGTTATTCATTGGTTTGTTCTTGTTTTGTTTTGATTTCAATATGCTAGTGAGAAATTGTTGTGTGGATTTTGTGGATGTATTTCAATATGTATATTTGAATTTTTATGTTGTTTTAATTTTTGGTTTTTGATTTGTTTGGTTTTTTGAGACTTGTTCTATTTTGTTTTTTTTTTTGGGTCAAATTGGGATTGAAACAGCTTCAAAGATAGAAAATATTAAAAAGAAGCTACTGAAATTTTTCTAGAATTTACCATTCCTTCTTTAAAGATTTTTGGCAAATTTTCAAGCATTTCGACATTTGAAAATAATTTTCAATGAATTTAAAAAATCATTAAGTGATGAAATAAGAAACTAAATATACATTTATCATTCATCAGCATGAGAAAAGGGGTCTTAAAAATTAATATTTTTTTGGAATTAATTTCTTATTTTTATGAATTTTTATGAATTTTATTCATTTTTAAATATATTCGAAAGGAATTTTTGAGTTTTTGAATTTTCACAAATTAGTTACCAGCATTTCATCTTGGAGAAAGATTTCAAAAAAATTTCAATTTGACATAGAATTGGTTTTATATTTTTATGTAATTTTTAAATGGTTTTCTATGTGTATTTGAAGGTTTTAGACAGTTTTATAATAAAAATGGGGATACTTGATTACATGTGAAGTGAACGGATAGGCACGCACCACCGCACAGAGAAGGCCAAACGTGCGTCATCATGCGTGAACACTCGCAAGCAGCCTCCAACACGGCACGACGACTCCCACGTGCGCATACGAAACACTCGCAAGCACCCGAAAATGCGGTTGGGAGACATTGAAGCAACAGAGGGAAAAGGGGGAATTGGGGGAATGGGGCCACGGGTAAGGGTGGGGGGTTTAGTGGAAAGGGGGACTTAGGTGGGGGGGTTTAGTAGGAAGGGTGGGGGCTTAGTAGGGGGGATGGGGAATAAGAGTAGTGGGGAGGAAGGGGGGCTAAGGAGAGGGGGTGGCCATTGGCTCGGGTGTAATAGGGTGTGGACTTATGATGACGGATCTTGTACAGTTCTTTCAACTCTTCCACAATCTAATTAAGAAAGTGGGTACCTCGGTCATTGACGAGCTCTAGGGGACTGCCAAAATAGGTGATGATATTCTCGTACAAGAACAAGGCCATGCTATTGCCATCATCCCTCTTTAGGGCCTTAGCTTCACACCACTTTGTTACATAGTCTGTACAGACCAAGATGTATGTATTATGTTTCCTTTAGGTTGGCGGATCAATGGGGCCCACAAAATCAATTCCCCACTTCTCAAATGGCTTTAGGGGAAGAATGGGTTGCAGGGGCATGGCACTAGATTTGGTAGGCTTTTCCATTCGTTGACATGCATCACACCGTTTGCAGTAGTCATAGGCATCCTTGTGAAGGGTTGGTCACCAATTCGTGCAAGTAAGACCTTTTGGCTATCGCTTCTCCTGCAAAGTGTCCACCATAGGGCTCGTCGTGACATGATTTCAATACTATGCTGATTTCTTCTCCTACAACACATCTTTGCAAGACTTCATCCTTGCCTTTCTTGTACAAAGCACCTCCTAACAGGGTGAGGGGGTTGATTCCAACAGAAGATTCTTCCTCTCATGGCTCAAGATGCCATGGGGATACTGTTGGGTTGTCAAGAGGTTGGCTATATCTGCATACCATGGGGTAATTGTTTCAACTAGAAACAAGGAGGCATCAACAAGGTCTGGATCATCTTGCTTGTCTTCATCGTTACTTTGAGGGATTCGCGAAAGCTGATCAGCTAGGAAATGAGAGTGACCGGGTTTGGTAACCACTTCAAAGTCAAACTCTTGAAACAAAAGGATCCATCTCATCATTCTTCCCTTCACATCGGTCTTATTCATTAGGAAGGACAAGGCTTCGTGGTCCACGTAGAATTTGAAATGCGTTGATAGTAGATAATGTTGGAACTTCTCCAAAGCAAACACCATTGCTAGACACTCAAGCTCCATCACTATGTAGTTTCACTCTCTGTTGATTACTTTTTGGTTTGCATAATAGATTGGTTGATCTAACTTAGAGGAACCCTTTTGGCATAAGATTGCACCTAGGCCTTCAATTGATGCATCAGTGTGCACATGGAACTCCTTCGTCCAATTCAGGAGGTTGCAAGATGGGTGCTTTAATCAAACACTACTTCAAGGTGTTAAATGCCTCATCACAATCAATGGTCCATGTAAACTCAACATCTTTTCTCAAGAGTTTATGCAAAGGGACTGCCTTTTTTGCAAAGTGTGCAATGAATCTTTTGTAATAGCCCACATGGCCAAGAAATCCCCTCAATTGTTTAAGGTTAGTTGGGGCTGTCAAGGCGACAATCTTCTCAATCTTAGCAGGATATGTTGCTATTCCTTGTGTAGAGACAATGTGGCCCAAAAGAACTCTTGATGAGATGCCAAAGACACATTCTTTGGGGTTGAGAGAAATCCATACTCTCGACATTTGTCAAAACACTACTCTAGGTGTCCCCAATGCTCACAGATTAGGCTATGGACACATAAGTCATCAAGATACACCTCAATGAAATCATGTAGATGGTTCTGGAAGGCAGCCATCATCACTCATTGAAAAGTAGCAGAAGTGTTATAGAGCCCAAACGACATCACTCTATAAGAATAGGTTCCCCATTTTGTTGTGAAGGTTGTTTTGGATTGGTCTTCTTCTACAATTTGGACTTGGTTGTATCCGTTGAATCCATCCAAGAGAGAATAGAGCTCATGGCCTGCCACTGTGTCCAATAGTTGGTCTATAAAGGGGATAGGAAAGTTATCATTCTTCATCTTGGAATTCAGCTTTCAGAATTCCACACATATTCAAAGTTTCCCGTTCTTCTTGGATACTACCACAATGGGCGAAACCCATTTACTGTTAGCCATTAGAAAAATGAACTCAGCTTCAAGGAGGTTCAATAGTTAGAGCAAAATAATTGGGACTCATACGCCTCTGTTTTTGCCTCACTGGTTTGGCATCGGGCTCTAGGTCGATGTGGTGTTGGCATAGTATGGGATCAATCCCCTTTAGATCTTTGTACGACCATGCAAACACATCTAAGTTCTCCTTTAGTAGGTCTCGCCGACCAGTAGTTCCTCTTCTGAAAGATTTAGACCCACCTTCAGGTGATGTTTAATACCATTAGTATCCACGAACGTCAATTGCTTTTCACCTTCCACTTCACGGATAAATGTCCCACGCATTGCTTCTGGGTAGAGATCCGATTCCTTCAAGGGAGTGGTCTCATCTTTTGATGATGCATTGGAACTTGTGTCCTCTTTTAATGGAGGCCTAGCTCACTCTTTGGGATGCTATAAGGATATCATTGAGGTTTCGGGTTCAAGTTGGAAATGAATTACTTCTTGGCACGAGGATTCATCTTTTGAAGATGTATCCAAGAATGTCACATAACATAAACTTTCTGCGTTCTGTTTGGGCTGCTGAAATGGGGATTGTTGGCAAGGTGCATCATCATCATCTTCTTTAAGGAAGGGTAACTTTGGATGACAAAAGCCACTGCTAAAGGAAGGCCTATTCTTCTTAATCCATTTCTTATAACAGCTTTGCTCATGATGTGACTTGTCAATAAACCCAAAAGGTACCATAATCATTCTGTCGATCAGAGAGGGATCTTCTGCTTCTGAGGCTTCAAGAACTTCTTCCTCATCTCCGCCTTCTGTGAGTAGGATAGATCCTTCTAGCTCGCTTTCATAATCTTCTTCTACATTATCACCTTCGTCTACTTGAGGTTCTGTTTCTACATCGGTGAGTGCTCTGTAAGAGAAGAACAAACTCTCTATTATGTCCTCTGCTTCTGCCTCTGTCTCTGTCTCTGTCTCTATCTCTATATCTATCTCTGTCTCTGGCTCTGGTACTGCCGTATAATAGGGAGAACAATACATCCATGCTTCTATCTCACTATCAGAGGTGATTTCAAAAGTCAATTTGGGTTTAGGTAGGAGATATTCTCCCATAGACAAGGACTTTGCTTCTTTTGGTAGTTGGCTTACAGTGCCCACTATTAGGGAGTGTGCCTCTATTTTATTGGGAAAGATATGTTTGATGGCCTCTTCGTCTCCTAATGTACCATCTATTACTTCATTGGAGGAATGGGTTATGACTTCGATGGACGTGGATCCATTACCTTTTTGTGATCCATACAACTTCAACACCACTTTATTGGGTCCTCTGTTGAGGGTTAGGTTTCCTTTGAACCAGTCTGTCCTTGCTCTTGCTTCAAAAAGCAAAGGTCTTCCCAACAACAGAGGGTATGAGGTCATGTAAGAATTTGGACCACCAAATATGTCAGCCAATAGTCTCTTCTTCCGAGGGTTGTCTTTATGTACAAGAGAATGCCTAGCAGTTTGATTGTGCTTTGGTCTACCAATCTAATAAGCCACAATGTAGGTTGCATTCCTTGCAAGCCTAGATCCTTCATTGTCACATCTATCATTATTTTTACTGATGAGCCTTCATCAATCAATACATCTACAATAAAGCACCCTTCAATCAATACACCAATCTCTGGGGTTCCAAGATCCAAGAAGGCGTTAGCCACATCTACTTCCTTTATGGGTTCTGAGGCTCTCTTGGACTTGGTTGCCACATAGGGAGCAATTCTTAGGCCTCTGCTTCTTATCAGTATGCTTTTGAATTTCTTTCGAACAGCTAGGAGAAAACATCAGCCAAGTGTCGAAATGTTAAGTTTGGTTTAAAAGTGTCGAGGTCTTTGACCAAATCATACTCTTTGATAGGATCCACAAGCTTTTCCAATCGGCTAGGAAATGGGACCATGCCCACTTTTATCTTCCCTTTTTCTTCTAGGAGTGGCAACATCTGCACTTCTTCTTCATGAGGAGGTACTTCCGCATCCCCTATTTCCTGGACTATCAGAGAGTGGACTAGAGAGAGAGAAAGAGGAGAGAGAATACTGTAGAAGAGAGAGAAATACTATAGAAAGAGAGAAAGAGAGTAACGAGGAGAGAGAAAGACTAGAATTGGAGAGAGAAAGACAGAAAAGAGATAGAAGCCATAGAAGCTGTGAGCAAGATGGGAGAGAAGGACAGTAATTGTATTAATGTCTCAAAAAGATGTGAAAATTTACATGTCCTCTCCTTTTATACCAATGTCAATGTGACATGGCATAACATCAATATTATTTTTACACTAAATCCTTATTCTTCCCAGCTTCTTACAATCCATCCCTTCCCAAAGGTTTTTGCCCTCAAAAACAAACTTGAAAGACTAGAAAAGGATAGATAGAACAGAGTACTACGCTATATACATGATCTGGAATACTTCAAAAATATATGGAGCCATAAAATCATCAATAAATAATCTCAAAATGAAGTAGACAGCTTGTTGTGTAAATAGACCCTGCTGGACCAAATCTGCCATAACTTCTAGTAGAAGTGTCCAAATGAGGTGTGCCATATATCAAAACGTAGCTCTTGAAGAGTACTTTGACCCCATGTAGATAGCTTAATTCTAAAAATTAGGCACAATAAAAACGATTCTAAAACAACGTGCTGTCCTGATCCTGTCTACACCAAAACTAGCTCCATAATCAATAGGCTTCAACCACTAATGTATCCCTTAAGAAAGGAAACTCATCCAATATAGAATCAGGTCTCCAAGAAGCTTCCTCAGGTGGTAAACCTCTCCATTTGATCAAATATTCCATGATAGAATGAGATTGAAGCTTCTTCCACGCTGACCTATAACAGCCTCTAGGATGTATTGAATAAGACCTTCTTCATCAATAGGTGGCAGCTCATCAATTATATCAATTGGATCACCATAGAAATGCTTGAGCTGACTAGCATGAAAGACATTGTGAATCTTTGTGGAAGAAGGGAGCTCTAATATGTATGCCAAGTCTCCAATGCACTTTAGGATCCAGTAGGGGCCATAAAATCTATGAGCAAGCTTATTACTAGATCTATCTTTTAATGTAGAGTATCTAAACTTGGGCACCTTTAGTAAGACCAACTCTCCTTCTTAGAAATCTAAAGGCTGCCTCTTCTCATTAGCATACATCTTCATTTGGTCTTGAGCTTTCCTAAGATTCATCTTACATTGTTGAAGAAGGGTTTGCATTCTTTCCAACTCTTCCTTCCCATGAGGGTTGATCCTTTCATTAAAGATGACTGTGGGTAAGGGCACCTTGTAGCCATACATAGCCTCAAAGGGTGAAACTCCAATACTAGCATGGGTAGAGTTGTTGTAAGCAAACTCAGTCAAGTGTAACCAAGAATCCCATGAATTTTGGACATCATAGCAGAAATGGCGAAGATAAGTCTCCAACCATTTATTAACTCTTTCTATCTGTCCATCAGTTTGTGGATGATAGGCCGTAGATGGAGCCAATTTAGTGCCCATAGATGTAAATACCACCTGCCAAAAGTCACTCATAAACTTTGAGTCTCTATCATGAACAATCACCTGCAGTAATCCATGTAGTCTAAAAATCTCCTCCATAAACTGACTAGCCACTTGAGAGGAAATAAACTAGGTCTTGGTTGGAATGAAATGGGCTGGCTTGATGAGCCTATCTACCACCACATATATGTTATTTTATCCATTCTTGGTAATAGGAAATCCAATAATGAAATCCATGGTAATGTGAGTCCATTTACCTATAGGAATAGGCAATGTCTGCAACAAGCCTCCTGGCTTGTGGGTGCTATCCTTATTCTCTTGACAAGGCATACATTTCATGACAAAGTCCTTGACATCTTTCCACGACCCTTTCCAATAGAAGCTTTTGCTGATCCTGTCATAGGTCTTGAAAACTCCAAGATGTCCAGCTAAAGGCGAAGACTGGAGTTCCTCCATAATTTTCTGTGTAAAAGAAGAGGTAGAAGGAATGACAATCTTGCCTTTCAACCAAATAAGGCCATCCATTTTTAAACTAATAATGCGAGTTTTCTTCCATAAGACCTTGCTGTAATTTCTAAAAAATATGGTTGAATTCTTCATCCAAAAGATAAGCCTCCTATAGTTCTTCAATCCAATCAATATGTAGTTCAGTCATGGCAAAAACTTTACAAGCCCACATACGAGAAAGAGAATCAGCCACTATATTGTCTTTGCCCCTTGTATAAGTGATGTCAAAATTATAATTCTATAGTTTAGCTACCCACCTACGCTGCTTAGGACTAAGATTGGATTGAGTAAGGAAATACTTAAGAACCCTGTGATCACTATGGACTCTGAATCGGCTTCCATACAAGTAATGCTGCCATTTCTTTATTGCATGCAAGATAGCCAACATCTCCTGGTCTTAAACATTCATGGTCATTTATTTATCTATAAGCTTATAGCTCTCAAAGGCAATCACTCCATGCTCCTGTAGCAAAACAGCCCCAATGACACTGCCATTGGCATCACATTGTATGGTAAATTCTTTGAAGAAGTCCGGGCATACTAAGATAGGAGCAGAAGTAAGGAGTTTCTTTAACTGGTTGAAGCTACTATCTTCAAGAGCATCCCAAAAGAAAGCCTCTTTCTTCAACCTGTCAGTCACAAAGGAGATGTAATAACCATATAGTGCTTGATGAATCAGTAATAGAATGAAGATAGACCAAGGAATCCTCTAACAGAAGTAGTAGTAGTAGTGGGTGTTGGCCAATCTTTAATACATTGCACCTTCTTGGGATCAACCTATATCCCTTTTTCACTAACAATATATCCCAAGTATTCCACTTCAATCTGTATGAAAGAACATTTCTTCTCCTTAACAAAAATCATGTGATGTCTCAATACATCAAAAACCCTCCTCATGTGCTAAGTGATCCTGTAAAGTCTTATTGTAAATCAGAATGTCATGAAAGAACACCAAGACAAACTGAAAGAGGAAAGGCTGCAAAATCTTATTCATCAGGCTTTGGAAGGTAGCTGGAGCATTTGTAAGCCCAAATGGCATCACTAAGAGATGATAGAGCCCTCGATCAGTCCTGAAAGCAATCTTGACTTCATCACCCTCCCGCATGCGAATCTGATGATACCCTGACCTCAAATCAATCTTTGTAAAGAATCGAGCCCCCTTAAGCTCATCAAGCAAATCATCAATCTTGGGTATCGGATACATGTTCTTCACTGTGATCTTATTAAGATCCCTATAGTCAATGCACATTCTGAAAGATCCATCTTTCTTTTTTACTAACAAAATGGGAGATGCATAAGGTGAATAACTTGGTTCAATGAATCCTATCTCAAGAAGTTCCCTGATTTTCTTGGCTACTTCCTCTCGTTCACACTTAGACAATCTGCAAGGTGTCTTATTGATTGTCTTTGAGTTGGGCTCCAAATCAATAGGGTGATCTATTGCTCTCTTGGGAGGCAATGAAGTAGGCACCTCAAACAAATCCCTATACTCCTCAAGAAGAGCTGTCAAGGCTGGATGGCTTGCTGAATTATTGGGCTGATCTTGCATCTCTCTATTCAAATGCAAAACAAATATTTGTGAGCACCTCTTGTACTCCCTTTTGAGTTGTTGAATGGTGATAAGGCTGAAAATCTGATCTACTAGGAATTCCCTGTAAATGGATGAGTTGTCCATTGAAGATAAGCTCCATATACAACTGTGAGAAATCCATAGTGATCTTGCCTAATGTCATCAACCAATCACAACCGAGTACAATGTCTATAGGCCCCATTTCCAAAGTAATCAGGTTTACTTTTGCTTCAAAATTTTCAACCAACTATAAAGAAACCTGTGGGCATATCTGTGTGTTGATTTATTCTTCACCATTGGCCACTTGAACTCTAATGGGCTGATGTAAATCTGTGGGAATACAATTCAGCTTGTCCATAATGGACTTATTCACAAAACTATGGGTACTGCCACTATCTATCAGAATGAACACAACCTTTCCATGAATGTTACCCTTCATACGGGTATTAGGGCTCTTAGAACCTGTCCAAGCATCCATGGAAATAGAACAACTAGTGGCAGCAAGTGGCTCATGACAAGTCCCACCTGGATCAAAAGGAAAAAATTCGGTTGGATCATAGAAATACTCTTGCCCAACTTCTTCCTCAAGATCTTCATTTTCAGCATTAAATGCAATTGCATTTGCTTCATCAATCTCATCTTTAGGGTCCTCAAAGACTAACATACTCTGAAGCTTGGGTTTGACATTTTTGTATACACATTTTCTGGCATGATCAAGTGCATACTTTTCCCCACACTTGAATCATAAGCCTTTCTCCTTTCTTTCTTTGTAAAGATCCATAGGAATAGACTTAGGATTCATGTTGGTTGAAATGGATTTAGGCTTGATGTCCCCTTGTTTGAAGTCAACTTTAGGACTGTTTGCTGTCCTAAAATTACTTTGAGGTCTAGAAGCATTGAACAATGGATAAGTTGGCATCCTTAAGCCTCCTCTTGGCACATGATTTCTGCCATAATTGTTATCAACTTGCCTCTCTTTAAAAACAATCCTTGGCTATCCAAAACCAGGCTAAAATGAAGATTCTTTTCTATATTACCTTCCATAGCGCTCTGCAAGGTCAATAGCCTTAAAGAGAGAAGTAGGGTTTTGTGCCATGATATCAACTGTTGCTGATAAAGATGGCTCTAAACCATACATGTACTTGTGGAGCTTAGCCTCATCACTGATGCTTTCTACATACATGGTTAGGTTGAGAAATTGGTTAGTGTACTCTCTTACACTTAGGCCTCTTTATTCCAAACCATACCATCTCCGTGCCATTTTCTCTTTTTCAAGAGGGGAGACAAATACTTCAGTCATAAGCGCCTTGAAAGCTTCCCAATTCTCTACAAGTATGTTTTCTCTTTTTATATACCTCCACCAAGTATGGGCAAATCCCTCCAAATATAAAGAAGCAAAATGAAACTTCATGTCATCAGTTTTGGGGAATATGTCAAAGTAAGATTCCATCTTAGAGGTCCACTCCTATAAATCGGATGGGGAAGATGACTGACCATTAAACTTGGCTAAAATGA